>NW_026733193.1:0-72500 GCF_028476545.2 Physella acuta
TCCATCATAGACTTTGTGGCCCATTCAAAAGTTTAACGCGTTACAAAGCTAATTTTCTGCCGGCTATAACTTAAACAATACGTCCGTTTGCTGTATTTATTACGTTCCAACACTTATATCAATTTTAAACTGTCTTTTTTCATTTAGTTTTACAATAAATTTCTCTAGATCTAAAGATCAGCTGTCGAAGGAAAGTTATTTATAGATCTAGATCTAGATCTAGAATCTAGGTCAAATCAAATCTAATTTTCTGTCGGTCATAACTTTAACAATACGTCCGTTTGCTGTATTTATTACGTTCCAACACTTATATCAATTTTCAACTGTCTTTTTTCATTTAGTTTTACAATAAATTTCTCTAGATCTACAATCTGTCCAAGAAAGTTATTTATTTATAGATCTAGATCTAGAATCTAGAATCTAAATCTAGGTCAAATCAAAAATTTATTAGTTATAGATCTTAATACAAACCAAAAAAGAAACGAGACTTAAGCAAACCAGTCGTAGATCTAGAATATAGATAATTCTATCTAGATTTAGATAATAATGAGTTTCTATATACTAAAATATTTTAGACCTTTATTATTTTGTATAAATCTTTGTTTCGACTATGCAAATTTTGAAGTGCTGGCTCCAGGGCGTATTTGCGCAGCTTAAGATTCATACGCTGCTTCTATACCGGAATTTTGCTAAATTATAAACGTAAATTCTAAATATAGCTCAGTCGTAGATCTAAAATATAGATAATTCTATCTAGATTTAGATAATAGCGATTTTCTATATACTAAACTATTTTAGACCTTTATTATTTTATATAAATCTTTGTTTGGAATATGGTAATTTTGAAATGCTCGCTCCGGGCCTATCAGCGTAGCTAATGATTAGATCTAGATCTAGATTCTAGATCTAGCAAGAAAAACTAAACTTAAGACCTAAGCAAGCGAGTCGTAGAATCTAGATCTAGATAATTCTATCTAGATCTAGCTAATTTCAGAACTTCTTTATTTTATATAAATCTTTGTTTGGCTAATTTAAGATAAAATTTAATTTGAAAGTTTCATAAGGAGACTCAAAGTATAGTATAAAAATTCACTTGTGACGTGAAGAGTAAATAGCTATGTTGGTAGAGTAGTCGGCTCTCATGCAATTGGCACGGGTTCTAGACCAATGTCAATGATATTTTTGTTTTCAATTTTTTTTTTAGATGTGAATGATAAAGTTGCCTATCTGAACTTGGTAGGATACAGGGCAGGTGAAGTAGAGTTCATCTGTTTCTTTGTCCTAAGCATATGAAAGGATAGTGTGGTCAGAGACATGCTCGGCTGGAATTGTTTTTTAAACGATAAAAACATGTTGTCTGAGACTTGGCGGGACACTGGGCAGGTGAAGTAGAGTTGAGTAGGTCACCTGTGACGTCAGTATATGAAGGGATAGTCCGAAATCGGTGTTTTCGGTGTATTTAAAAGATAAAAAACATATTTTTGAATGTGGGGTCTGTTTTTTGTGACGATAAGTGACACTGAAGTAGCGTAGCGAGGAGGGGGGGGGCGGGAGGGGGAGGGGAAGCGGGGGGGAAGGGGAGGTGGAGGGGGGCGGGGGGGGGGACATATGTTGGGGCGTCAAAATGGTTTGGAAAAATAAATTGAAAGGTTGAGGGGGGTGCAAATCAAAAGGTTGAGGGGGGTGCAAATCGAAAGTTTGAGTGGGGGGGGGGGGGTGCACATCAAATGTTTGAGGGGGGGGGGGGGTTGCAAATCGAAATCTTGCGGGGGGGGGGGGGGGTTCAAATCGAAAAGTTTGTCCCCGGGCGCTGGGAAGGGTCGCTATGCCTCTGAGTGACAGACGTGATGTTTTTTGATGGATGACCCCGAAACCCACAGTTATCCAAGGGATGACGGGTAGTCTAGTATACTACTAAAAGTCAAGTTTGTTTACATGTTTGAATATTTATTTTTTTGTTTTTTTGTTTGCCTGATTGACTATCTCGCATGGTTGCACTCATCGTGGAAAGCTGTAAAATAGTATGTAGGTAGAGAAAATTTTTTGTTTTAAGACAGACTGTTAATCACAAATTTACTTAAAGACGTTAATTAATTTATTGATTTATTCATAGGTAAATTAACCGTATTTTTTTAAAAATTTTAATACATTGAATAAACTTTGTGGGGATAGTGACGTCCCTTGATGTGTTTACTTTTTTCTGGTACAATAAAAATGGCGGACTCCATCATAGACTTTGTGGCCCATTCAAAAGTTTAACGCGTTACAAAGCTAATTTTCTGCCGGCTATAACTTTAACAATACGTCCGTTTGCTGTATTTATTACGTTCAAACACTTATATCAATTTTCAACTGCCTTTTTATTTAGTTTTACAATAAATTTCTCTAGATCTAAAGATCAGCTGTCGAAGGAAAGTTATTTATAGATCTAGATCTAGAATCTAGGTCAAATCATAGATTTATTAGTTATAAATAAAAACGAGACTTAAGCAAACCAGTCGTAGATCTAGAATATAGATAATTCTATCTAGATTTAGATAATAATGAGTTTCTATATACTAAAATATTTTAGACCTTTATTGTTTTGTATAAATCTTTGTTTTGACTAGGCCCCTATGCAAATTTTGAAGTGCTGGAGTCAGGGCCTAGATCTATTTGCGTAGCTTAAGATTCATACGCGGCTTCTATACCACTAAGTGTGCAAAATTATAGACGTAAACTCTAGATATAGCTCAGTCGTATATCTAAAATATAGATAATTCTATCTAGATTTAGATAATAATGATTTTCTATATACTAAACTATCTTAGACCTTTATTATTTTATATAAATCTTTGTTTGGAATATGGTAATTTTGAAATGCTCGCTCCGGGCCTATCAGCGTAGCTAATGATTAGATCTAGATCTAGATCTAGCAAGAAAAACTAAACTTAAGACCTAAGCAAGCGAGTCGTAGAATATAGATCTAGATAGAATTATCTAGATCTAGCTAATTTCAGAACTTCTTTATTTTATATAAATCTTTGTTTGGCTAATTTAAGATAAAATTTAATTTGAAAGTTACTACTACTACTACTAGACTTAGATCTAGATCTATGCACGTAAATCATGTTGCATAAGGAGACTCATAGTATAGTATAAAAATTCACGGTTGACGTCGCGAGTAAATAGTTAAGTTGGTAGCGTAGCCGGCTCTCATGCGGTTGGCATAGGTTCGAGACCAATATGATAATGATTTTTTTTTTTTCAATTCTTTTTTTTAGATGTGAATGATAAAGTTGCCTATCTGAACTTGGCAGGATACAGGGCAGGTGAAGTAGAGTTCATCTGTTTCTTTGTCCTAAGCATATGAAAGGATAGTGTGGTCAGAGACATGCGCGGCTGGAATCGTTTTTTAAACGATAAAAACATGTCGTCTGAGACTTGGCGGGACACTGGGCAGGTGAAGTAGAGTTGAGTAGGTCACCTGTGACGTCAGTATATGAAGGGATAGTCCGAAATCGGTGTTTTTGGTGTTTTTAAAAGATAAAAAACATATTTTTGAATGTGGGGTCTGTTTTTTGTGACGCTAAGTGACACTGCAGTAGCGTAGCGAGGAGGGGGGCGGGAGGGGGAGGGGGAGGGGAGGGGGGGGGGAGGCGGGGGGAGGTGGAGGGGGGAAGGGGGGCGGGGGGGGACATATGTTGGGGCGCCAAAATGGTTTGGAAAAATAAATTGAAAGGTTGAGGGGGGTGCAAATCGAAAGTTTGAGTGGGGGGGGGGGGGGGGTGCACATCAAAAGTTTAAGGGGGGGGGTTGCAAATCGAAATCTTGCGGGGGGGGGGTTCAAATCGAAAAGTTTGTCCCCGGGCGCCGGGAAGGGTCGCTATGCCTCTGAGTGACAGACGTGATGTTTTTTGATGGATGACCCCCGAAACCCACAGTTATCCAACGGATGACGGGTAGTCTAGTATAATCTAATTCTTTGAGCTCCAATAACGTTATGGTGTTTCTCTTTACAATACTTATTTCTTTTCTTCTTACCATTTTCATCATCATCTCACAACGCCCATTGGCGCACGAGGCATCAACAAGTGAGCGCCATCTTTGTCCTGTTTCTTTAGCTAGAACACGGGTTCCCAACCTGGGGGTCGCGACCCCCCCTGGGGGTCGCGAAGGTCTTTCTGGGGGGTCGCCAACTGGTATACTAAACCTTAGTAATTTGAAACAAAACATAAATATTTAGAAGAATTTTTGAAATTCGGCTTCATTAACATCACTGGAAATGTAATAGAGAAGAAACAAAGCGCACTGTACAAAGCTGTTCTCAGTCACGAATCTATGAAATCTTCAAAACTAAAACGTCATTTGAGACGAGTCATTCGGAACACACCAAAAATATATGGAGTTCTTTCGTCGGTAAGAAGCTAGTTGCAAACGCCAGAGACTTGATCGAACAGGAAGTTTTCACCAGCATTAGTGCAAGCATCAAATGAAGTCGAGATAGAAAATGCCAAGCAAAAAAAAAAAAAAAAAAAACAATAGGAGAAAATCTCATCAAACGCTGCATGTACGTAAATGTTAAATAACACATTTTTATTGAAATTAAGCTTTTACCATTGTTTGCTTTTCAAGTTGATAAATCAACAGACGTGAGTTCGTGTTCGCAGTTGCTGGTCTTTGTCTATATTCATGCAAAGAAGAGTTGCTCTTTTATGAAGATAGCGTGGAGAAAATAAATACCTTTTTTGAAACTGGATGATTAAAATGGGTTAGAACGGCTGTGGGGGTTTGTACGGATGGTGCGCTATCTGTTTAGCTCAAAATCGGGCTTTCAGAAAACAGAAAAGATTTAGCTCCCTAACCACTGCCCTAACCAATCGACATCAAGAGTCCATTGCTAGTATAAGTCGTAAATTATATAAAATCTGGAGCCTTCAAAGAACTGAGCAAAAACATTAATATAGATCACGAGGTTCTGCTCTTCTACACTACAGTACGCTGGCTGTCAAACGAAATGTTGTAAATTATGTTTTTGAATTGAAATCTCAAATCAAATTGTTCTTGGAAGTGCAAAGGAAACAATACTTTTTGGTATACTTAAAACGACATAGAGTGGTTGGAGAGAATATCATACCTAGCAGATGTGTTCGAACATCAAGATAAGCTTAACCTGAAGCTTCAGGGAAAATGAACGAATATTATAACTTTCCATGATAATCTCAGGGCATTTTTATCAAAGCTGCAAAATCGGTAAAGAAGATAAATCAAATCTTGGAAATATTGTAAATTTGAGAAACTCTGCGGTGTGGTAGATGAATCTGATTGTGAGATAATTAAAATTTTGAAAGAAGCGATTTCTGGGCATCTTGAATCTCTTGAAAACGAACTGCATCGCTATTTCTCTGAGCTGAAAAAATAAGAATCTGCATTTACGCATTACTCATTCTCTTCTTCCCTTGATGTTGCCAGCATTCCCGATAAATTACAAAATGTATTCTTTGATTTGCAGAATGATTCCGAGTAAGATGAAAAACTGCAGACACAATTTTGGTGTAGTATTCACCATTCATACCCAAACGTAAAATTGATTGACTTTTCGAGAATATATTTTCAACACTATTCTTCGATTAAAAACAAAATTAAGATAATTATAATGACATAGGTTGGCGTTAACAAAAATTTGTTTTAATTAAAAACTTAACCACGAAGGTTTAGTGAATAGTATGCAATTTTACTCATGCTATTAAAACAGTTATCAAGAGTACTTCAAATTGAAAGTCTACTAGATAATCTTATTTTAGTGCTTATTAATTTCCATACTAATTTCGGCTTTTTAATTCTATGGGGGTCGCGGGTCACTTACTTTTTATAAAAGGGGGTCGCCACTCGAAAAAGGTTGGGAACCACTGAGCTAGAACCTCTGTTGGAATGTTAGGCCTCTTTCCTTCAACTCTTTCTCCAAGTTTCTTTTGGCCGCCATTGTTTTCTCTCGCCCTTTGGTGTCCATATAAGAGCAGTCTTAGCCAATGTGTTTACTTTCACTCTAGCACATGACAATTTTCAACTTCTATCTATGATAACTACTGTTCATGGTTGAATTGGTGTGCTTCTTTTTAACTCCTCATTTGAGTTGGTATTTGGTCAGGAGAGTCTCGATATTTGTCGCAAGCACTTGCTCTGAAAAAGCTTCGAGTTCCGTTTCTTCCGTAGTGGTGTTTTTTTATATAAATAAAAAATAAAAATAAACTCAGAAACTATTCAAAAGGACTCATGCCATTTTAGGCTATAGCAGCTTGTCTAGTTGAAATGGTTGACATTGATTGGTTAATCATACATTCTATTCGTTGAAGTTTGTCTGCATCATATACTCAACCGCAAACCTTCGTTAAAAACAAATTAACACTCCAGAAAGTTTTGAGGCAGATAAAGTAGAGTTTACCTCCCATCCCTAGTTACCTGTTCCACCTCTTCCCCCCCCCCTCCCCCAACCCTACCTGCCAGCCCCTGTATGTCCAGAGTGATGTTGAGAATTTCCTGTACAGTCCGATTAAGGGAGAGAGAGAGCAATTTGTGCCGTTTGTATTTAAAATAACAATGTTAAGCACTATAATTAACATACGTTGATTACGCGCTGTCAGCTAATAAGGGCTGGGGAAAAAAAAAACACAAATTATATAGCGCGCAGTCTAAATTTTGTTAAAACAAATTTATAAAAAGAGAAAACGAATTAATGTTATTTTGTGGAGAGTACGATAATGTCATTTTGTGACCACGAGTGACGAGCATTGTTTCTTTCAGGGCGTCTCTCTCGGGTGTGTGTGTGGGGGAGGGGTCACTGTCTCCTTTTACCCCCTCCCCCCAACTCCCCAACCCAAACGAAAAATAATGTGTATATAAAATATAATAATATATTCTAATCAGCGTTATATCCCCCCCCCCATAAAGCCCCCCCACCCCCACCCCCCACCCCCGGAAAAAAAAGTCTGTCTGACCGAGGAGGGGGGGGGGTATAATGGGCTGAAGTTCCTGAAATAATATCCTACGACTTCCACCAAACCAAAATGTCAATGCTGTATGCCGTTGTTTCCATCAGCAACTGTAGGGAGCTGGCGATTAAATACCAGCAAGAAATCAATCGCCCGGGTCAGGTTTGTTATCGACAAGTGGCCCGCAGTTGTTTGTGTTATCTCAACGGCCCGCGTTCGCCGACTTGATTTCATACACAGGGTTGTAAAAAGTGGGTTGTTAAATTTTGCAGGTTGGCGATTTCTCTCGTTTTTACAAAATAATCTAGAAACTATGTTATTTCTTGAACTGCATGAAATAAAAAAAAAAAAAAAAACTAGGGCCCGTCCGGGATTTGAACCCGGGACCTCTCGCACCCTAAGCGAAAATCATACCCCTAGACCAACGGGCCGTTGACTTAAGTGTGATCAATTTGCTTATATTGGTTAGGATCAATTTGTTTATATTGGTTACTTAACCCCAAGCTGTGATTTTTATCATGGTATCAACCGGCACGTGCTGTATCGGTAGCACGTGTTGTAGATCGTCTGCCTGTCATTTTCTCAACGTCTGCCTGAGGGCCGGGCAGGTGGCCGTGAATTCAGCAGGCGTGTAGCATTCTTGAGGGGTTCAAAGGTCATTTGCCCGAGTGCTCTTGTTGGGGGCTAATCTCGTAACATCTTGATTGTCTTTTCTCTTTGTTACTGTTTTGGTATGGGCAACTTCTTACAACATCGACACGACTTGCTTTTGTAGGGTCAGCGCTACTTTAAACGGACTCGAGTCCTTACGAGTCCACCCAGCTCTAATGGGTACCTGACTCAAGTTGGGGAAAGAAAAGGCGGCTGGGCAAAGTGCTGACCACACTATCCCATAATATGCCGAGGTCGCAGAAACAGGTGAACTCTACTTCACCTCCCCGCATGAACGTAAGGCTTGAAACGGTATTTACACTTTCTGGTTCAAACGGCTATATACATATTCATTGCGTAGTGATTGGTTTATAATATTGCTAATCTAATCTTAACCCTGACGCTAACTATAGCCCCGACCCTATGTCTTAACATTTGTTTGTGTATCCTTTCCACCGCCCCCCCCCCCCCCCCCCCCCCCCCTCCCCTTCCAAACATTTTGCTTACGAATGTAAAGTTTTGAAAATAGTAAAAGGGTACATAAAAAAAATAAACCGGGAGTGATCTCCCCTAAACTTTCTCGAATATTCTTATATAAAATAACAGGGGATGGGAACTCGGGCTATAGACATGATTTTTAATCCATTTTAAATACTTAAAGTTTTAAAAATAGAATAAAATCTCGTAGACAAATTAATTGCACACTAAGTGAACGCCAAATAAAAAAGTGCATAATAGTGCGCAATATTATTAGTACTTTAAAAATTTACATTAGTTTTTTGAGAAATCGGAAGTAGCGTAAATTACTACTTCCGGTCAACGGAAATTACTCAAAATTTAACAGAAGGTAGAGAATTAGATCTTTTACTTACATGTGAAATTTCATTTATCTATCAGAAATAGTACTCAAGTTATAGGCTTTTGAAAAATTCAAAGTAGGAAAAGTACCACTTCCGGTTATTGGAAATCGCTCAAAAGTTGATACGGATCTACGATTTTGATAAAATACTTATATATGAAATTTCATCAATCTAGCTGTAACGGTACTCAAGTTATCGTGTTTACACACGGACACACACACACACAGACAGACAGACACACAGACATACGGACAAGATTGCAAAATTATGTTTTTCCGTATCAGTGAGGTGTAAAACGTCGAGATTTGTAAAAATCTCGATTTTTTTTTTTTGCACGATTACAAGACTTTCTCTATAGGCCTTACTTCGTATATACGAGAAAGTAAAAAAGGTATCTCTCACGTGTTTCTTCCAGACTTTTTTCTCCGGGGGGGGGGGGGGGTCGGACACTGGTAAAAGTATATATTTTCTATATAAATTCCATTTCATTTGGGGGGGGGGGGGGCGGTAGACTGGAAAAAACTCTGGTCCCAACTCATCTACAAACTACACCACACCGAAGTCACGCAACTGTATACAAGACTGGTTATAAAATTTATAAGCTCTGTGCGCGGTGCGGATGATCAATAGAAACTATTTTCCGGTCGCTGAGATTTTAAAAACAAATTATTTTACGCTATGCTCTGGTTGTATTTGTTGTTGGGTGCTAAATTAAATGAACACAATTACCGTGGGTTTATACGGGGTAATTTTGTGCACTGCAGTTTAAAGCTGTAATAATTCTTCACGACCGAACTGTCAATCTAGTCGTGTAATGAACACACTCAACTTCTCAAGCGTGGGACGGCGTGGCCAAAAGGTAGACTGCTAGCCCGAGTTTGAATCAAAGTTCGGACTTGTGACAGTATGACGTACGTTAGTCCACCCAGCTCTAATGGGTACCTGACTAACGTTGGGGAAAGTGAAGTGGTAACCTCACCATCCCTTCATATGCCGAGGTCAAGATACATGCACTAGCACATCCACAAGCTCTAGCACACCTACAAGCACACTCACACGCACATCTACCTCCACAAACACAAACACATCCACAAGCACACCCGCAAGCACATCCACCTCCAAAATCACATCCACAAGCACCAGCACATCCACAAACACATCCACAAAGCCCCACCTCCTCACCCACCACCTGTTTATCACTAGATTTAAACGCCAACAAAGTCAATATCGACACCTTTTTGTTAAGAAATAAATGCATGCATGGATTATTGAAACTGCTCCATTTTAAGACTTTGCTGTTTGTCAATCTGTTGCAATAATCCTCATTAAGTCATAGTGAGATTATCCAATCAATGGGCTTACATTTTTCACGTCTTAAGGTCAACGTGACATTTCTGTGCACTTAACCTTTTCATATTTTTAAAAGTAAATATTTCTTCATCTCTCTCCCTCTCTCTGTCTCTCCCCTCCTTCCCCCAAGTCCACAGCTATGTACGTTTCACATACTTTCTTCAGTTTAAAGTTTCCAGACCCAGTCCTATGATCGAATCTAGGGTTGTGGTTTATTTAGAGCACTATTTTTATTGTATGTAGAGTTGTAGTATGTTGTATCAGAAAAAGTGTTCAGTATTTTCAAAAGGTAACACAGATTGCTCTTTCTAATAGGACGTTCATAAAGTAAGAGGTGGTAGGTTGTATGCCTGCTACACAGTGTTTCTTCCAGACTTTTTTCTCCGGGGGTGCACTTTAAATTTTCGGGGGGGGGGGGGGGGGCGGACACTGTCAAAAGTATATATTTTCTATATAAATTCCATTTCGTTCGGGGGGGGGGGGGGGCGGTAGAAACTCTGCTGCTACACTAGGGGAGGGGAAGTCTGTAGCACAAATTTTGTATTGCTTAATGGTATTCTTACACAAAACGTGCCAATTTTTGTTAGAATTGTGGTTGGTAGGCTTGGGGGTAGACTTTTGTGATGTCTTGGGTGTGTATGTGTGTGTGTGCGGGGGGGGGGGGGAGGGGTTGGGACAGTTGTCATTGAGTGTGACAAGGAGGGGTTGGGGTTAGACATCCGTCTGAACAAGTGTAACGCTATATATGTTGTTGGGCGTCCATGACGTAAAGTAGTAAGTTCTCATCTAGGCTTGAGCCTTTCTTCAGTTCATCCAGCTATCACTTGCTGTGGAAAAAAAAACAACGTCAAGGCAGCTGGACAAAGCGGAAGTAAAAAGTAAAGTTACATTTTCGGGCCAGATGGTCAATTTAACAAACAAAGTAAAGTTACCATTGACACCACCCTACCCTCATCAGTATCGCCTCAGCATTACGCCCTGCCTTTTTTCATTACATTCCCTCACTGGAGCCGAGCACCCATCACAGTAAACCATCTTTCGGACTTCAAGTGTTACACACCCATCACAGTAAACCATCTTTCGGACGTCAAGTGTTACACACCTATTACAGTAAACCATCTTTCGGACTTCAAGTGTTACACACCTATTACAGTAAACCATCTTTCGGACTTCAAGTGTTACACACCCATCACAGTAAACCATCTTTCGGACGTCAAGTGTTACACACCTATTACAGTAAACCATCTTTCGGACTTCAAGTGTTACACACCCATCACAGTAAACCATCTTTCGGACGTCAAGTGTTACACACCTATTACAGTAAACCATCTTTCAGACTACAAGTGTTACACACCCATCACAGAAAAGCATCTTTCGGACTACATTTGTTACACACCCATCACAGTAAACTATCTTTCGGACTACTGCGTTCCACAATGCTGGGTATGGATCAGGTCTAACATGATCTCTTAGGTCACACGAAGCAGGTGAACTCTACTTCACCTACGCCGACCGCCTGGCTATACCGACTATGTAGCATACCATTTCAACCACCTAACGCCTGGTGTGTCATCACCTCAGCCCACGCGCCCAAAACCGTTTATTTTGGGGGTCCCTAGGTAGCCGTGTCGTCTAGTTCTCAAGACAAGTACACCCTCAAGACAACGAGGTAGCCGTGGTAGCCGTGGGTAGCACATAGCTCACATGTTACCTGGGTTGTTCCGTCCGTGTGTATGACGCAACCTCCCCAGGTATTGTTCTAAAGATGGGAACATGACCCAAGTCCCCCCACGGTAGAAAATAACCAGGGTTAACTCGTACTACCGAACTATGTCTTAATACATCTTGTGCTTTCTAGATTAGTCACGTCCAATTTTCTACCACTTAATATAGAAGATACACGAAATTATACCGAACATTTATTCAATTACGTTTAAATCGCATATATTTAAACGATTACACTTAAACGTGTATGATTTAAAAACACGTCATTACAGGTATTGAGAAATTATTGCTCTTCCGATTTTATAAGTGCGGGAAATGCCTTAGGTAGCACGCGAGCGTGTTAAATGGCTGATAATTATTCATCGAACATGTCTGCTGCTTATAGATCAATAGATGGTGCAATTTTGACAATCAACCGAGTTCGAATTTAAAACAAAAACACAACAAAAACCTAAACTCCTGTTTCAACTTTGTCTTGATAGAAAACATTTACAAAACATAACATATTCTTATATTTTTTTTATATAAAAAGAGCATTATGTTTTTCATTTAAACTAATTTAAAAGCACCTTCCAATACTGGAAAGAATGAATCATCGACCTGTGTTTGTGCCAGACGATTGGCCATAATTACCGAGATCAGTTGTGAGCTTTTGAGGTGTAGATGTACCGTTCTGACGCCGAGAAAACAATAAATTCTCGTACCTCTGGCTGACGGAGATGAAATTATTCTGTTGGTTTAAAACGTGTTCAGTCACCTTTGATGTGCTCCCTACGCGGAATAAGATAAATGTTAAAGATACAGTAGCCGGGTAGTGTGTTGGGGTGGGGGGGGGGGGGGGTGAACTCGATACATCGGGTACAGAATTTACTGGAAAATGGTTTGGGACGGATCGGTATCGGGGGAGGCTGTACCGGTTTCAACTCATTATCTCAAGTTTCGTCGAGAAAAGATTTCCCAGGTTAAAGCGTTTGTCGTTTTGGTTTGGTTTTTTAGTTGGTTTTTGTCGATGTCAGGATAATGAACTGTGCCGCAGCGCGATCGTGCAAATATGCCGCAATACGATCAAGGTGCCGCATAACGACCATGCAGGGTGGCTCATGAATTTAACGCATTACGACTAATGCATCGTATTACATCCAATGTATTGTATTGATTACGATGAATGCACCGCATTACATTACGACCAATGCACCACATTACGACCAATGCACCACATTACGACCAATGCACCACATTACGACCAATGCACCGCATTACGACCAATGCACTGCCTGGCTACCAAAGTATCCCACCAGCTATCCCTTACACCCGTACATTTTCTAACTCAAACTACCGTATTAAAAAATACACCTTGTTACACTAATTTACCCCTTTGCACTAATATAGCGCATTACACATACATATTTAATGATACTAATTTCTCTCTTGACGCCAGTGTACCCTCTAAATACCCTGTGTACCTGATTATAGCAGCTTCATCGATTAGGCACAAGTAGCTTATCGTGTCATTGATCTGCACCAACAACATGATACACCTAGTGACACCAATATACCACACCACACCGTTATACCGCATAATACGAGTACACCATAGAACATCAATATACGCTGAAAACACCTATATAAACACCAACATACGACATAAAATAAAGAATCATCTTTAGGCCTAGCTATCCATTGAGCAGATGAAGTAGAGTTCATGTTTTTTTTTTTACCTCGGCATATGAAGGGATAGGGTGGTCAGCACTTTTCCCATCAGCCTTTACTTTGCCCGTCAGAGCTGCGTGGACTCGGAGACTTGAACCCGGATTTGAGCTCGAAACTTTCGGGTTAGCAGTCCAGCGCTCTACCGCTTAGGCCACGCCCTTCCATCAACATACCACATACCACCAAAAAACTGTGTAACACAGAGTTACACCAATACATAATTTACACCATTACATCTCATTACATTTCATTACACCAATACACCTCGCTACACCTTTTACACCAAAACACCTTACTACACCAATATACCACGTTACACCCAAACACCTTTCTACACCACTACACCTCGTTACATCATTACACCTCGTTACACCATTACACCTCGTTACACCAATACACCTTTCTACGCCATTACCCCATCGTTACACCAGCGTATCTCATTACATCAATATACACGCTCTAACTCCTAATCGCATTCCCTGATTAGAACGTCACCCCTTCCGCCCCCTCCCCCCAGTAAAAATAATGTATTTGCACTGGAAAGGGAATTCCCATTTCTTTACGAGTTAATTATAGCCATAAAGCAATGGCTGGCTTGCGATTATACACAAAAAATATGTATTTATCTCCCAGTGTCAAATGTTGGCCGCAACTGATATGTTCTGCAAATTCTATTGAACATCAGAGAAAAAAACCTTTTAAAAAACAAAACAAACCGAGTTGCGTCTCTAATTTGTAAGTGAAGCGAGAGGAGGTTTCTAATCTCTAATTGGGGAGAGTCGGCGACGTCCACGTGATGACTGTGTTTTAGAATTGGGGGGTTTTGTGTTTCTATGCTGTGTGAACCTAGGTTTCGATACACCCCCTCCCCCCGGGCTCTCTGTAATTGTTACGTTCTCTGGCGGATGGATGTTGTCACGTGAACGTATATTTTGCACGACATATGGGGGGGGGGGGGGGCGGGGGGGGGGGGGCGTCTACATATGGCGTCACGTAATTTTAGGGCAGATTTAAAAAAAAAAACCCAACCCTCCATTTTGTTGTTGAAGTCCGACTCGACCCACGATTTAATTATGATGCAACAACCCCCTCCGCCTCCTCTCCCCCCCCCCCCCCCCCCCCATACACTACCCACGTCTGGAAATTTGGCGCCATGTTTTTGTGCTCTTTGGTGCTGTTAATTCTGTACGGAGGACTCCCTGAGAGGTTCTTAACCTTTTCCGAGGTACCGAACTCCACCACCTTTAAACGCGCATTCGCCGGAGCTTTTCTTAACAGTTATACCGTCCGCACTTACAAAATCCGATCGTGAATCCTATGAGCCGGGTGTGTGTCTTGACCTCCACCGAACCCCTGAGACTGACTCAGCAAACCCTAGGGGTTCAATCAAACCCAGGTTAAGAACCAATGATTTTTAAATCACTGTATGTTCTGTTCTAGCTTAAGCTAGCTGTATAATAGCTAGAGCCTGTGTTGCCGTAAGCTCCTCTTCTAGCATTAGATGTTTTCTGCTATTTATTAAGGCATCCGATCCCCCATCTTGATCCACACCCCCACAAAGTAAAAGAAGATTGATTATCACAACTAGTGAAATCTTAGACGATTTGAGATAATAGATTTGCTGGTATGGTTGGTATTAGGGTTAGGGTTTTTCTTAAAGGCACGTGACGTCCAGAGTTTAATATGGTTAGGGTTTTCCGTAAAGGCGCATGAGTCCAGGGTTAGAAAGGGTTAGGATTTTCATTTTCCTAAAGCCACTTGGCGTTCCGGGTTCAAAATAGTTGGGGTTCTTCCTTAAATGACATATTGAGTTTAATAGGGTTTAGGAAGACGTCCGGGGTTTTTAGGGTTAGGGTTTTCCTTTAAAGGTGCATGACGTCCCGGGTTCAAACCCACTCTCACGCCCCCTCCCCTTGTTATATACAAAATCAATAAAGAAAAGTTTATCGCTTAAACCTTACACCTCCCTAACGCCTCCCTTACCCCCCCCCCCCTCCTCACACCTCCCCCAACCCCTCCCCAACGCCCCCCTCCCTCCTCCCCTCACGCCTCCCTACCCCCTCCCCTAACGCCTCCCTAACCCCTCCCCTAACACCCCCCCCCCCCCCCCCAAACCAAGTCTCCCATTGGACGGCTGACAAACCTACGTAATCTAATCCGCCGTGTTTATCACATGCCCGGTGATGTCAACGTTGATAGCAGCTCGCGTGGTACGCCTCGCTTAACGACGTAATTAACTGCTCAGTTTCAGGTAACGAGCATCGTGGCTGGGGGGGGGGGGGGGGGGGTGAGACCTAGTCCCCGCGCCAGCCGATCAACCGTGAAGTCAACCAGCCGTGACCGGCGGCGCTGGTAGCGAGATAAACCGCGCCGGTTAATGAGCCGTTAATTGCATGAAAGAAAAGCAATCGTGTTGCTGTGGCCGTTTTAAAGGTCTGATGGCGAGTTAATTATCGGCTAATTTGTTGAGTGTTTTTTATAAAGAAAGAGTGCAGCCAGAAGTCATGGGAATGTTCCTACTACCAATCACCATTTCTCATACATTAAAAAAACGAGTGTAGGCCCTATATAGTTTACAGGTAATTTACAGAAATAAAAAAAAAATCGATCGCAATGAAGCGTGATCGACTTGTATAACGCGAACAAAGCTTGTGAGAATTACCAAGAAATAAAGTGCTAGTTTTTTTGTTTTGTTTTTGTTCTGTAGCAAATATTCCCCCCCCCCCCCACCCCCCAATAAAACAACTACTTCTGTAGACGCGAAGCAAAATTACGCTCAATATACCCGTTGCTCCCTCAACTCTAGGCCTACCCATTGACCTTACTAGAGGAGAATTTTTTTTAAAATATATAATCTACCTTCAAGCTATGCCGTTTTAAATTGTGCTTTTGAAATAATAATTTTTTAAATTTCCTTCTTGCCTAGAAGTGTTTGGTTATTGGTTGAGTCTGTCTAGGGCTGCTATGATAGTATTGATTTGTAATGTTTTGTGTGTGTTGTTTTTAATCTGAGAAACTGTTCACAAGCAGTTCAAAAACAGTTTATGACGTGGTTGATGTCCTATTGGTGATTCTGGTGAAACTAGTACATACAAACTAACTGTTTACAAAACGCATTTGAAATAAACATCGTCACATACATACAACATACACAGTTATTCACATACAACGTTTATGACAAACGTGCTGTTTCCACATACAACAGATTGTCACGAAGTGCCTGTTCACACAACGTACACTGTACAAAACACCATTGACACCAAACACTACACCAACCACCACTAACATCACAACAACCACCACTAACATCACACACACCACCAGTAACACCACAACAACAACCATTATCATCACAAACACCACCACTAACATCGCACCAATCACCACCAACACCACACAAACCACCACTAACACCACACAAACCACCACTAACACCACACAAACCACAATTCAGCACACCAACCACCACTAAAACACACACAAACCACAACAAACACACACACAAACCACCACTAACACCACACAAACCACCACTAACATTACACCAGTCACCACTAACACCACACAAACCACCACTAACACCACAAAAACTACCACTAGCAATACATCAGTCACCACTAACACCACACAAACCACCACTAACACCACAAAAACTACCACTAGCAATACACCAGTCACCACTAACACCATACAAAACGCCATTCACCACGCAAACCACCAGTTGCACCACCCACAGCGAAAAACACCTCCCCCCACACACACACACCCCCACCCCAAAAATTTACATACCAGCTATTTTAACAATGCCGATCACCGGACCAGCTTATCCGTTACTGTCACGTATCAATCCCACCCCCACCCCCAGCTCACCACCTCCCCCCACCCTGCAGGATTTATCTCTCAAGGTTCTTTGTAACCTTACGTCATTCTCCGCATCCCCCACCCCCTCCTCCAGGAATAAATCCGCTAGGTGAAACGGCCACAAAGATACTCATGGAATTCCATCCGCCCTAAAATCTTTAGAGATTTTTTTTTTAATACGGCAGAGAAAGGGAGAATAAGATCTATTTTTAGTAAACCAGAAGCAAGTTATAGGCCTATAGAGCAGCGATAAAAAAGGTAGATAGCTTTAATTAGAGGAAATTTATATCGGCAGGGAATAAAAAAACTAAATTAGTGGGAGTTACAGGCATGTATGTAAATAATAAAATTAGATAGATCTAATTAGATGAAATATAGGAAGACAAATATAACGTAATTAGCTTGAAATAGAAAAATCGAGATAATCTTGAAAAATAGATAATGAGGTTAAATATAACTTGTGTGTGTAGCATGATAATTGAAATTAGCTCTAAACAGTGGGGGGGGGGGGGGGGCAAATAATTTAAAACAAGAGACCCAGTCAAAAAGATGCTTACCGTATAGATATAGTAGCTGGTGAAATTTGTGTCAATTTAAAACAAGAGACCCAGCCAAAAAGATGCTTACCGTATAGATCTAGTAGCTGGTGAAATTTGTGTCATAGTTGTGCGACAGAAGCGATTCGACTTTTGACCTATACAGGGATGTTGAGTTTCGACCTTTGACATTAGTCTAAGTAAATAATGACAAGTACATAATGCAATACCTTCTATAGATATAAAGAGAGAGTTACCAGGAATATTAGATTATCATATAATACCCATTCGTTATTGGTCTTTTTGTGAGCTACTTTTTATTAGCCGTACCCAAGATACTACATACATACGTTACAGCTAAGCTGAACTGTCGGGTACAGGTAGTAAAGTTTTCGCGCAGGCAATGTGTACAGAATATATATATAGGCCTATATATATATATATATATATATATATATATATATATATATATATATATATATATATATGTATATATATGTATATATATATATATATATATATATATATATATATATATATATATATATATATATATATATATATAACTTAAACATAAACTTAACCAAAACGCGGACACTAACCGTAACCTTACAAAGAGTTAAAGTATCATTTGACTAGTCGATACTATCCACTTATTTCTCTTCCCGGTATATCATCTACACTGTACTTCTTTAAGTCAGGGATGCTATAAGAGAATCAGACACATCTCTTAATTTCGCTGTAATGTCCAATATTTATAAAAGAATGAGACACATAGACCATCTCTATATTTTGTTGGCATATGACCACAGATTCAACACTTGCGACCGGTAACATGAAAAGCAAAACCCCAGTAACATCATAGTTGCAACATATTGCAGTTGCAACATCCTACCAGCAACATGAAACTTGCAACATATCCTACTTGTAATATAGGCCAGTTTCAACTACAAACTTGCAGTATCCCATTTGCAACATTCCACTTTGAACATATCCCTTGCAACATATCCCAGTTGCAGTTTACAACTTGCAATATCCCTGTAGCTAGGGTGCCTCCGAGCTCCCCCTGTGTCCCACATTATGCCCACATGCCCACATTATGCCCCACATTGTGCCCGCTGTGTGCCCCATATTGTGCCCCATATTGTGCCCCACATCGTGCCCCACAATATGCCCCACATTATGCCCCACATTGTGCCCGCTGTGTGCCCCATATTGTGCCCCACACTGTGCCCCACATTATGCCCCACAATATGCCCCACATTATGCCCCACATTATGCCCCACATTGTGCCCCACATTGTGCCCCACATTGTGCCCCACATTGTGCCCCATATTGTGCCCCACTTTATGCCCCACAATATGCCCCACATTATGCCCCACATTGTGCCCCACACCGTGCCCCACATTGTGCCCCACAATATGCCCCACATTGTGTCCCACATTGTGCCCGCTGTGTGCCCCATATTGCGCCCCACAATATACCCCACAATATGCCCCACAATATGCCCCACATTATGCCCCACATTGTTCCCCACATTGTGCCCCATATTGTGCCCCATATTGTGTCCCATATTGTGCCCCACATTGTGCCCCACATTGTGCCCCACATTGTGCCCCACATTATGCCCCACATTATGCCCCACATTGTGCCCCACATTGTGCCCCATATTGTGCCCCATATCGTGCCCCACAATATGCCCCACATTATGCCCCACATGCCCACATTATGCCCCACATTGTGCCCGCTGTGTGCCCCATATTGTGCCCCACATCGTGCCCCACAATATGCCCCACATTATGCCCCACGTTGTGCCCGCTGTGTGCCCCATATTGTGCCCCACAATATGCCCCACATTATGCCCTACATTGTTCCCCATATTGTGCCCCACATTGTTCCCCACATTGTGCCCCACAATATGCCCCACATTATGCCCCACATTGTTCCCCACATTGTTCCCCACATTGTTCCCCATATTGTGCCCCACAATATGCCCCACATTATGCCCCACATTGTTCCCCACATTGTTCCCCATATTATGCCCCACATTGTGCCCCATATTGTGTCCCAAATTATTCCCCACATTATGTCCCCCTGTGCCCCATATTGTGCCCCACATTGTTCCCCACATTGTGCCCCACAATATGCCCCACATTATGCCCCACATTGTTCCCCACATTGTTCCCCACGTTGTTCCCCATATTGTGCCCCACAATATGCCCCACATTATGCCCCACATTATGCCCCACATTGTTCCCCACATTATTCCCCATATTATGCCCCACATTGTGCCCCATATTGTGCCCCATATTGTGCCCCAAATTATTCCCCACATTATGTCCCCCTGTGCCCCACATTGTGCCCCACATTATGCCCCACATTGTGCCCCATATTGTGCCCCACTTTATGCCCCACAATATGCCCCACATTATGCCCCACATTGTGCCCCACATTCTGCCCCATATTGTGCCCCACACCGTGCCCCACAATATGCCCCACATTGTGCCCGCTGTGTGCCCCATATTGTGCCCCACAATATACCCCACATTGTGCCCCACATTGTTCCCCACATTGTGCCCCACATTGTGCCCGCGGTGTGCCCCATATTGTGCCCCCACAATATGCCCCTCTGTGCCCCATAATATGCCCCACACATTTAGTGCCCCACATTGTGCCCCAAATAGTGCAGACTGAAGCCAATCTTCCAGCCATGCAGCCCTACGATTTGTGAACACTTCCAAACCCCGACCCGAGATGGTTTATCGCCTGCTCATTGATTGACCCCCGGGGGAGGGGGGGGGTAGGAGGGTGACAAGAATACAATGAGTGCACCCTGAGCAGCTCAACGCCGCATCAGCACCCCTCCCCTTTCGAATAGATTCTCCTGTTGGCTGATTAAATTTACGAGACCACCTAGATTGAAATGAAGGAATTCTGACTAAATCTCTTTTTTTTTTTTATAGAGGCCGCTTTAAGCCTGTTTAATGCAGATAATAAAGAATGTAAAAAAAAAAACTAATGGAAGATGTAATGCAGTATAAAGGGCCCGTAGATGTAGACACGAGTTTTTAAACCGCTTTTAACGAAAAAATAAAACATTTAAGGGTTTAAGGAAAGTGTTTAAAAAATTCCCGATTCTAAAAATATTGCAGCTGTTGCATTATTTTACAACAGTTTAAAGATATAAAAATCTAGCCTTGACTCCTCGTGAACAAAAGAGAAGATTTTGCTATATTTAAAATCCTTGTGTTTAGTGGTTTGTTAATCTATTGTGTGTGTGACTTGTTCTGTTGTGTGTGTGGCTTGTTCTGTCGTGTGTGTGTGACTTGTTCTGTTGTGTGTGTGTGACTTGTTCTGTTGTGTGTGTGTGACTTGTTCTGTTGTGTGTGTGTGACTTGTTCTGTTGTGTGTGTGGCTTGTTCTGTTGTGTGTGTGTGACTTGTTCTGTTGTGTGTGTGTGGCTTGTTCTGTTGTGTGTGTGTGACTTGTTCTGTTGTGTGTGTGACTTGTTCTGTTGTGTGTGTGTGGCTTGTTCTGTTGTGTGTGTGTGACTTGTTCTGTTGTGTGTGTGTGACTTGTTCTGTTGTGTGTGTGTGGCTTGTTCTGTTGTGTGTGTGTGTGACTTGTTCTGTTGTGTGTGTGGCTTGTTCTGTTGTGTGTGTGTGGCTTGTTCTGTTGTGTGTGTGTGACTTGTTCTGTTGTGTGTGTGTGACTTGTTCTGTTGTGTGTGTGTGACTTGTTCTGTTGTGTGTGTGTGGCTTGTTCTGTTGTGTGTGTGTGACTTGTTCTGTTGTGTGTGTGACTTGTTCTGTTGTGTGTGTGTGACTTGTTCTGTTGTGTGTGTGTGACTTGTTCTGTTGTGTGTGTGACTTGTTCTGTTGTGTGTGTGTGGCTTGTTCTGTTGTGTGTGTGACTTGTTCTGTTGTGTGTGTGTGACTTGTTCTGTTGTGTGTGTGTGACTTGTTCTGTTGTGTGTGTGTGGCTTGTTCTGTTGTGTGGGTGTGTGACTTGTTCTGTTGTGTGTGTGGCTTGTTCTGTTGTGTGTGTGTGGCTTGTTCTGTTGTGTGTGTGTGACTTGTTCTGTTGTGTGTGTGTGACTTGTTCTGTTGTGTGTGTGTGACTTGTTCTGTTGTGTGTGTGACTTGTTCTGTTGTGTGTGTGTGGCTTGTTCTGTTGTGTGTGTGTGACTTGTTCTGTTGTGTGTGTGACTTGTTCTGTTGTGTGTGTGTGACTTGTTCTGTTGTGTGTGTGTGACTTGTTCTGTTGTGTGTGTGTGGCTTGTTCTGTTGTGTGTGTGTGACTTGTTCTGTTGTGTGTGTGACTTGTTCTGTTGTGTGTGTGTGACTTGTTCTGTTGTGTGTGTGTGACTTGTTCTGTTGTGTGTGTGACTTGTTCTGTTGTGTGTGTGTGACTTGTTCTGTTGTGTGTGTGACTTGTTCTGTTGTGTGTGTGTGACTTGTTCTGTTGTGTGTGTGTGACTTGTTCTGTTGTGTGTGTGACTTGTTCTGTAGTGTGTGTGTGGCTTGTTCTGTTGTGTGTGTGACTTGTTCTGTTGTGTGTGTGTGGCTTATTCTGTTGTGTGTGTGTGGCTACACGGACAGTCAGACACGATTGATCTACACGAATACCTGGTTTCATTTAAGTGTTTCTTTCAGGTAACTCCAGCATGTTCACCGCCAACCCCCTTTCCCACCAACGTCTTAGAAAAAAATATAATTTATATAGAAAATATATTCTTTTACGTGTATCTGCCCCCCCCCCCCCCTGGAATTTTCAAGCCCCCCCCCCCTGGATAAAAAAAATGTCTGAAAGAAACTCTATTTATTTTCTTTCACAAGATGTATATACTGCTGGTGGTCGAGGGTATCATTTGTCGCTAGATAGTAAATTCATACAGCTCCGGTGTTTCATACTTACATCCTGCATTGTACTTCATATTTCCATATAACTAAATATAACTAAATATAGAGAATGAGCCGACCCGCGGCATATCATACGCCGATATTTAGTTGTTTTATTCTCTACTTTTCAGTAATTCATAATTTGTGAATTCGACAGTACCAACGCTGACACTGAAAATATTTGCTTTAAAACACTATCAGCAGCTCGTTAAGGAAGATAACCCTCCCTCCTTTCCCCAACCCCTACCCCCCCCCCCCCGTTAAAGTAAACTCCTCTTAGTTACCTCCCCTAATTTTAAAATCGTTTTAAACTAAATTATCTGCCTCTAATAGCCGTCACTAAACCCGGCTCTACGATTGTAAACATTTAGCGTGAACCACAGCTCACCAGACCATGTAGGGGTGGGGTGGTAGGGAGCGCGCTTACAGCTTGGTGTTTTCTATTGTCTCCAAGAAGAGAATTATATATATACGAGCCAACCCGCGGCATATGATACGCCGCTATTTAGTTGTTATTTTTTCTACTTTTCAGTTTTTCTTAATTTGTGAATTCGACACTACCAACGCTGCCACTGAAAATATTTCTTTAAAACACTATAAGTAGCTCGTTAAGGACGATAACCCCCCCCCCCCCTCCGTTAAAGTAAACTTCACTTAGTTACCCCCCCCCCCCCTACGTTTAAAATCGTTTCAAACTAAATTATCTGCCCCTAATAGTCGTCACTAAACCCGGCTCTGCTTGTAAACATTTAGAGTGAACCACAGCTCACTAAGACCATGTAGGGGTGGGGATGGTAGGGAGCGCGTTTACAGCTTGTTTTCTAGCGTCTCCCAGAAGAGAATTATATATATAAATTCTGTCGGTTGCCGGTCACTTAATTGTTTTTTTTGGAAGTGGTGGTGGTGTTCAAGTGGTAGTGGCGAAGTGGTAGTGTGGGAAGTGGTAGCGTGTGAAGTGGTAGTGTGGGAAGTGGTAGTGTGGGAAGTGGTAGTGCAAAACGGTAGCTGTTTGGTGTTATAAAGCATGGTGTTATAAAGCAAGTATATGTTGTGTATCATGGTGTATTAATGTGGGAAGTGGTAGTGTGGGAAGTGGTACTGGCGTAGTGGTAGTGTGGAGGTGGTAGTATGGGGAGGTTGTAGTGGGGAAATGATGGTCGCGAAATGGTAGTGGCGAAATGGTAATGGGAAGTGGTAGTGTCCATTCAGTTGATAGTGGGGAAGTGTAAGCGTTCACGTGGTAGTGGGGAAACAGTGAGTAAGTGGTAGTCGTACAGTTCGATTCATGGGTTCAGTGTTATCGCTGAGCTATGTTCCTCTATGGGGTCATCCATTTATAACGTCCACAATTTTTTGGGATTTCGGACCCCCCCCCCCCCTCCGTCCACAAAAATCCACTTATTTTCCTCATAAAAGTCCATATGCGTCTTTCCCCCCCCCCCCCGCGTGTGGACATCATAAATGGATGACTCCTAAGTAGGTTTGAACCAACCGCACAGTCATTACGTGAAACAATTGTATCCTTTATAAGACTTAGAGAACACCGCTCACACACAAATACACACAAAATACACGTTGGTCACTACTGTTTCCCTTTAGAGGGAACGTTGTCGCGGAGTTATATCAGCTCTAGTGAGTACCTAACTGAAGCCTTGGGAAAATATAGGCGGGTGTGCATTGTTGCTGAACATGCTTTCTCTTCGTATGCCGAGGTTAGAGAAACAGATGAACTCTACTTCAACTGCCATGTGATGGTCGGTTCTGAATTGGATATAACTTTACTTCAGTTTTTAATCATACATTATAATGTTGTTTACTAACAGGTTTTGCTGTTATATAATAATATAAATTGTGTATACCCATATCCCTATTGTATCCTATATCCCTGCTGTTTTAGCGTTGTAGGCGTACATCTTCATCTGTGAAAGTTAAACCAAGATGACATCCCACACATCCCCACAACCGTCCCCCACAACCCCACAACCGTCCCCCACATCCCCCACAACCCCCACAACCGTCCCTCACATCCCCCACAACCGTCCCCCACAACCTCCACAACCGTCCCCCACATCCCCCACAACCCCCACAACCGTCCCCCACAACCGTCCCCCACAACCCCCCACAACCGCCCCCACATCTCCAACAACCACCCCACACAGCCCCCACAACCGTCCCCCACATCCCCCACAACCCCCACAACCGTCCCCCACATCCCCCACAACCCCCACAACCATCCCCCACATCCCACACAACCGTCCCCCACATCCCCCACAACAGCCCCCCACATCCCACACAACAGTCCCCCACATCCCACACGACATTCCCCACATCCCCCACAACCCACACAACAGTGCCCCACATCCCCCACAACCCCCACAACCATCCCCCACATCCCACACAACAGTCCCCCACATCCCCCACAACCGTCCCCCACATCCCACACAACAGTCCCCCACATCCCACACGACATTCCCCACATCCCCCACAACCCACACAACAGTGCCCCACATCCCACACAACCGTCCCCCACATCCCCCACAACCGTCCCCCACATCCCCCACAACCGTCCCCCACATCCCCCACAACCACCCCACACAGCCCCCACAACCGTCCCTCTAATCCCCTCATCTGTTTCACTAATTGAATTCTTGCTCGGCCTTCAAATGTCAAAATTTCTACAGCATTTGACCTGTCTCGGGGGGTAGGGGTTGGTGGATGGGGAGGAGGGGGACTGTGGCATGTAATTACTACACGTTAATGTGTAAGGCAGTGGTAATCTTCTGGTGGACAGTGTTCAATTACATAGTTCGCGTGTTAGAGTTTAATTATTGTCAAAGGGGGGGGGGTGTGGACTGGTATTAACTGTCAGTGTGCGGGGTTGTTTTTTTTGTGTGGAGGGCTTATCCTAAACAAATATTTCATGTTTATCTGATTTAAATATGGACAGGTTGTGTTGGTGTAATGGGGTGGGGGGGGGGGGGGGTGTAGTCATTGTTAGACAGATTGTGGTTATATTTTTACCACATCCGAAGTGTGTGTTTAAACTACACAAGATAAATAGTGTGTCGGAAGGAAAGATACACTAGATCAGTACATTCATAATCGAATGACTCACAATGACGACGAAGATACATCAATGCTACAGATTGAAAAGTTGATCGGCCTTATTGATGGTTGGGCTGCAAGGGAGTGAATCAAGTAACAGAATATTGTGCCTTGTGTATCCGGGCGAGTTGAGCATTTGAGAAGTGATATCGATACATAAGAGACTTGATACTGGGTTGCCCTGTCGGGGGATTTTGTGAGAGCTGTGGGAATGATCTAATCCGTCTGTTGCCATAATGTATGTAGCTAGGTGATGGGTGGAGCCTGGATCAAGGCAGAGATAAACTGTTGGATGGTAGCCCCGAATGTTAGATTGTAGCCCCGAATGTTGGACGGTAGTCCTGAATGTTGGACGGTAGTCCTGAATGTTGGATGGTAGCCCCGAATGTTGGACGGTAGTCCTGAATGTTGGACGGTAGTCCTGAATGTTGGATGGTAGTCCTGAATGTTGGACGGTAGTCCTGAATGTTGGATGGTAGCCCCGAATGTTGGATGGTAGCCCCGAATGTTGGATGGTAGCCCCGAATGTTGGATGGTAGCCTTGAATGTTGGATGGTTGCCCCGAATGTTAGATGGTAGCCCCGAATGTTAGATGGTAGCCCCGAATGTTGGATAGTAGCCCCAAATGTTGGATGGTAGCCCTGAATGTTGGATGGTAGCCCCAAATGTTGGACGGTAGTCCTGAATGTTGGATGGTAGTCCTGAATGTTGGACGGTAGTCCTGAATGTTGGACGGTAGTCCTGAATGTTGGATGGTAGCCCCGAATGTTGGATGGTAGCCCCGAATGTTGGATGGTAGCCTTGAATGTTGGATGGTTGCCCCGAATGTTAGATGGTAGCCCCGAATGTTAGATGGTAGCCCCGAATGTTGGATAGTAGCCCCAAATGTTGGATGGTAGCCTCGAATGTTGGATGGTAGCCCCAAATGTTGGATATCACGCCGAGGCTGACCTGAGTCCCACACCTGCCCACGGTGGTTAGTGTCAATGTATTGTTGAACTCACACCCTGTCCAGTTGTCTGAGATCACGTGACACCATGGATGGACATCGTTGTCCATCAGTTCTTTGTGTGGGTGAGACAGGGGGGAGCGGTCCCCTGGGTGGGGGGTGGAAGTAGAGGTGTGGGGGAGGGAGGGTGTTTGGATAGTCCCGTAAGTCCATGTATCGTGAAGTGCGGAGGTTCTCACGTTCACAACACGGGGTACATTACAAGTCCTGCCAATGGTGACTGGTTCTCATGTTCGCAAACATGGTGACTCACCGACTGTTGCCAGGGTCTAAGACTAATTTGAAAATTGCTGTAATAAAACCTCGTCCACTTAACCCACCCCGATAAGAAAAAAATTCCCAGAATTTTGATGAAATTTATCATGCTTTTTAAAAAAATGAATAGTCACGTAATGAGCGTGATGAATGTGGTCTGAAAAGGTGGTTGAATTATTCTTGTGGTGAGTCAGATTAGCAACGTCTTTTTGCTATTTCACGCTTATTTAAAGGACACGATGAAAACCGAAACATTACATTATATTAAATTCTATTAAATATTATATGTATAGAGGAATTAAAGCCTACACACTTCATACTAAATATTTTTACGTTTGCTATTAATATTACTATACCTATACAACCTACGCACACTATATTACAGTTTATTAATCTAAGTTGATTTGCACTCGCTGACTATTTAACAAATAAAATTATTAACACATTCCATGCAAATATATAATTATTACTTTTTTCCCTGTGACTTTTTTTTGGTGACTTTTTTCCATTGACTTTTATTTCTGTGGGGTTTTTTCCAGTTTTTTTCCCTGTGACATTTTTTCCTACAACCCCCCCCCCCCCCCCCCCACACACCTTACCTTCTTACTGCTGTAAATAAAAAACAACGTATCAAAACTCCCGATTAGAAGAATACTAACAACGTATTAAAACTACCGAATAGAAGAATGCTAACAACGAAAACACACCATACTGTTTCTAAATCCACTAAGGGATCATGGCAACAAAAAAAATAAAATTTAGCCATATCTCTTCCAAATTCTAGTCTACCCAACAATCCAATTTCCCTAAGTGCTTCTTGTTCAAAAAAATGTTTTAGGAAAACAGAACTAAACATCGGTGAGTTCAGTCAAGTTGCATGAATCGAGTGCATGTTTCCACGAGCGAGTTCAGACACCACACGAGGGCATGTGTACGAGTGCTAGCTACAGACACCACACGAGGGCATGTGTACGAGTGCTAGTTTTCTCTACAGACACCACACGAGGGCATGTGTACGAGTGCTAGCTACAGACACCACACGAGGGCATGTGTACGAGTGCTAGTTTTCTCTACAGACACCACACGAGGGCATGTGTACGAGTGCTAGCTACAGACACCACACGAGGGCATGTGTACGAGTGCTAGTTTTCCCCACAGACACCACACGAGGGCATGTGTACGAGTGCTAGCTACAGACACCACACGAGGGCATGTGTACGAGTGCTAGTTTTCCCCACAGACACCACACGAGGGCATGTGTACGAGTGCTAGTTTTCTCTACAGACACCACACGAGGGCATGTGTACGAGTGCTAGTTTTCCCTACAGACACCACACGAGGGCATGTGTACGAGTGCTAGTTTTCTCTACAGACACCACACGAGGGCATGTGTACGAGTGCTAGTTTTCCCTACAGACACCACACGAGGGCATGTGTACGAGTGCTAGTTTTCCCCACAGACACCACACGAGGGCATGTGTACGAGTGCTAGTTTTCTCTACAGACACCACACGAGGGCATGTGTACGAGTGCTAGTTTTCCCTACAGACACCACACGAGGGCATGTGTACGAGTGCTAGTTTTCTCTACAGACACCACACGAGGGCATGTGTACGAGTGCTAGTTTTCCCTACAGACACCACACGAGGGCATGTGTACGAGTTCTAGTTTTCTCTACAGACACCACACGAGGGCATGTGTACGAGTGCTAGTTTTCCCTACAGACACCACACGAGGGCATGTGTACGAGTGCTAGTTTTCCCTACAAATACCACACGAGGGCATGTGTACGAGTGCTAGTTTTCCCTGACGTGCGCCGACAATGCTAAAAATGGCCAACTTTTCTAACGATGTTGACGGAACCTGTCAGCCTCACTGGTCAGTTCCCTGATAAAACTTTTTTTCTTTTCGCGGACACAGGGGCTCAGTTTCCAGCGTGTACTCGTCTCGGTCCCTCCTCCCCCCTCCCCTCTTGTAACTTTACCCCAGCCTGGTCGGTGCTGTCAGTGAAGATGTGGAGCTGACCGCTAGATGGATGGCTGTAATCTGTCGGCGTCATGACCACCTCGTGGTGTGGACCATTTGCATCCAGGTCCCTCAGCACACCAGGCTCTGTTACAGCGTGCATTCTGTTACTGCATGTCCATCTTGACCCCTGTATTCCATTACTGCCTGTCGATCTTGACCCCTGTTACTGTCTGTCCATCTTGACCCCTGTTACTGCCTGTCCATCTTGACCCTTGTTACTGCCTGTCCATCTTGACCCCTGTTACTGCCTGTCCATCTTGACCCCTGTTACTGCCTGTCCATCTTGACCCCTGTTACTGCCTGTCCATCTTGACCCCTGTTACTGCCTGTCCATCTTGAACCCTGTTACTGCCTGTCCATCTTGACCCCTGCCATTCCATTACTACCTGCCCATTTTGGTTCCTGTTTGAAATACTCAATGGCGTAGCTACTGTCTTGTACGCCAAGATCCCATACATCGAGCGAGCCCCCGCCCAACCCCTTCTTACGTAAAACATTTAGTCCTTCCCGCCGCATATTTGTGTCATTTTGATGCCATCGTCAATGGAAACCTTTACTAACACAGGTAGACCTATATACCTACGTATATACACATACACACACACTCAAGCACACACACACACACACACATATATATATATATATATATATATATATATATATATATATATATATATATATATATATATATATATATATATATATATATATATATAATCTTGGTTACATATTCCAGTGGTCCAGATTGTGTACTGCCGTATGTAGTACAGGATGTGGATTAGTGTCAAGGTCACCCGACATCAGACTTAGTGTCAGGCTCCCCCCCCCCCCCCCCGGGGCACAAGCTGTTGCGTCGTGGAGGATCTAGTTGGCCAAATATTTTGCCGTGGAAAACAAACGGATTATTTTTACAAGTAGCCGTCCGGACCGGATGTTTGGCTTATTTGTCCGGGGGTCTCGTTAGGTCTCGTTTGTGCACTTGAGCTGGCCGGCGGTCCAATTAATGGCCGGTGATTAACGTTTCGGGTTTCGTGGATGCGGTGAAGTTATCGCCCCTTGTTGTGCTGGGGTTATCCTGCCTTGTTGCGTGGTGTGGTTGAACCTTGGTGTGTCCATTGATTGGAGTTTGTACGTGTTGGTAGAGTTGAAGGATGCTTGAATTGACGCACTGATACAAACTTGACCAAAAACAACAGACAAAGCGAACTGTAGATTTTTATTTTACAGACTTGAATAAGGATGTACAATCTAGATAGGTAGATTCTATATCGTCATGTAAAATAAACTGTTCAATAATTTTTCACCTTTATGCCGTGTCTTTTTCTTTTTTTTTTGTTGTTGTTGTCGTGGTGGTGGTTTCTGGTCGATACTGTTGGTTAGGTGTGAAGCGCGGGCACTGGTTATTTTTTCTATATCTATCTATATATATAATTCTCTTCTTCGAGCCGTTAGAAAACAAGCTGCAAACGCTCTCCCTACCTCCCCACCCCTACATGGTTTTAGTGAGCTGTGTTCACTCTAAATGTTTACAAGCAGAGCCAACGATTTTAAACGTAGGGGGGGGGGGGGGAGGAGGGGGGGAGGGAAGGAAGGGGGGGGGGGTTATGGTCCTTAACGAGCTACTTATAGTGTTTTAAAGAAATATTTTCAGTGTCAGCGTTGGTACTGTCGAATTCACAAATTATGAATTATTGAAAATTAGAAACAACTAAATAGCGGCGTATGTTATGCCGCGGGCCGGCTCGTAAATATATATTTTCTATTTCGTGCGGAAAGAGGGTGGGGGAGGGGGGGGGGGGGAAGAGGCAGTTACCAGTAGTATATTAGGTCCCTTTTGGGTCGTATGGGTGAGGGGGATGCGGATGCGGATGCGGATGCGGAACAAAGGCTATATAGGAAAATACTCGGATGCGGATGTACAATGACATATAGCAAAATACTCACCCACCTGGGTGGAGTGGGTGATGCGGATGTACAACGACATATAGTAAAATACTCCCTGGGTGATGCGGAGGTACACCGACATATAGTAAAATACTCACCCACCTGGGTGAGGGTGGGTGAGCAGGATGTACAATGAGATATAGTAAAATACTCACCCACCTGGGTGAAGGTGGGTGAGGGTGGGTGAGCAGGATGTACAATGAGATATAGTAAAATACTCACCCACCCTAGGGTGGGGGATGCGGATGCGGAGTAGGTCAGTAGGTCACCTTTTGGTGACCTTGTGACGTAATTAGTAACATTATGACGTAATCATTGACCCAGTTACGTAATTTTAATGCGTTTTTAATGAGTTTTAATGAGTTTTTAAAATTTTAATTAATTTTTTGACCTAGTTACGTAATTTTAATGTATTTTTTAATTAGTTTGAATTTAATTTTTAAATTTTTAATTAATTTTATTAACGAGTTACGTAATTTAATTACTTTGATTGTATTTTTATTTGTTTAATTTGTTTGTTTACTTGTTGTTTAATTTAATTACTTTGTTTATATTGTGTAATTTTTTTATTGACTAGTTACGTAATTGGATTTTAATTTTTTTAAATTTTTAAATTTTAATTTTAAATTTTAATTGATTTTAATTATTTTTATTTTGTTTGTTTATTTTGTTTGTTTACTTGTTATTTAATTTAATTACTTTGTTTATATTGTGTAATTTTTATTAACGAGTTACGTAATTTTAATTTTTATATTCTCCAACCCAACAACCGTGCACAAAAAACAGGTTAAATTCGCCACCACAACGCTAAAGTATACAAACATAGAACATTCATTAAAGATAACGATCAGCCACAGCTGTTACATAGCGATCCGCGATCCTTTGTTCTTGTCAAACACTGGACAACGGGCGCGTTAATATTGATCGCACCCACTGACCATCAGTATGATGGTCCACCTAATTAAATTTTGTTATGCTTCACCGAGTTTCCCCGCTCGATGTGATAGGTCATGATGATTTATGTGTTGTTCGCCTAAGCGAACACTGCAGGGTCCCGCATTTAATCGAAAGAGCTAAGTGATTAACCGCAAAGCCAGCGTTAAGTGTGGGAACATCTGTTACCACGTTAATCGATTTTACCGATCGCTTTGTTAGCTCCACGAAGTACGTAGGCCATTATGCAACAGCTGTTGTGCGACAGCTGGTGGTGTAATTAGGTTGAGCAACCGGACATTACCTTGTTGGTTTTCTAGTACGCGTATGCTACACGTATATACACACACACACACACACACTAAATTAGAACAAAAGTCTTCTTATATTTTATTTGTTTATTAACGTTTTTCCAATTCATCAAAGGCTTTTAAAATTTCATCCTGTAAACTCAACAGGCGCTCAAAGCAGACGCGACTCATACTAACACCAGAATTTGTAGGAAAATTAAGATCGGTCCCATCTATAAGCTCTCTAAGATTTAAAGTGTTTTTGTTCATGAATTGGCTAACAATCGCCAATTTAAATCCGGTGTGATTCATCGTTCGTATTTCCGTCACTTTATTGTTACTCCTGGCCACAAGTATCCAATCTTCATTAGACATCTTGAAATAATCTTTTATAGTTAGTTCCAATAATTTGGAGTGTTAAACGTGTTATAATACGATCGTTAATATATTGACGACTCGCTGACGCCGAAAAGGGATGTAATATAACTTTTAAATTTGCACCTCGAGCTTTCTTCAAAACAAAATAGGCTGCATATAGCCCACAACTGTTGGTTAGAATATCTTGTAACACTCTTGAATTGTAAACGAGTGGTCTGTTTGAATTATTTTTTATAAAAGACGAAATGGCCGGCTCCCGAGGTGGTAAGCCAAAACTATCGAAATAAGTAAATTGCGATAGTCCGTTGAAAAATAGACCAACCCAATGACTCCCTGCCTCCGAGGACGAATCTAGATTGATAATGAATGCCGCTTGCTTCGTTCTATCGAGACGCGCGGGTAACTGATCGCACGCTAAAACGGCAAAGAGAGTTGTGCGTTGCACAAATAAGTCCGCGGCCAGTATACTTTGTAGTTCTCTTGTGTTCATTTTCTTTTATAGGCCAAGTTAGGCGGTGTAATCTGTCAGCACTTGCCTCGTTTTCGAAATTTCTAACACCGAATCAAGTTCAGCATACACAATAACTTGAATCGGGTCAGCTGTAACTTGTGAAAATTTAAGTTCAATAGAAACAGGTCCGGATTTAGCCAATTCAAATTGTTCACCATCCAAAAGACTAGGGCTTAAATCAAAAGCAAACAGGGTATACCCGTTCTTAAAGTTTTTATAATCTATCCCATTACCAGCATCTTTTCCAACCATACCAAGAGCGAGGTTACTATTGAAAAACGCTCTAATGGCTTGTTTCTTATCAAAGTCCATGACCAGTGGTTTTCCCGATAACGAGCGACCATCAACGCTTACATTTAAATACGTCAAGTGAAAATGTTGAAAATTGAAGGGGTTTTTCGTGTAACTTCCATTAAAGGCGGTAGAGGCGACTAGACCGATCACTAAACGGGTCGGTGTTTGACTCATATACAAATTGTCTTGGTTGTGACTTAACATACCTTTCGGTATAGCAAAGGTTTTTATTACAACGCGTTTAAAAGGGTATTTTGCATTTGTTGTCGTTAAAGCCTTTTCGTGTGCGATAGAAATGGCGGGGTTAAGTCTGGCTTTTCTAACCACCAATGTTGCGTACGTTATAACCGCTTTATATCCCTTGTTTGGTTCTGCTGTCAAGAGAGTGAAACTGTCTTTTGCGGGTGTAAGTTTAATTTTAATGTCAACACCATTCAGCATATACCGATCTTGAGCGAAAATGTCAGAGTGTATACGTCCCATCATATCGATCTCATGACTTTCAGCAGCGGTGGTGCGGCGAATCCTATACCCTTCATTATTGTCATCTTTGAATTCCTCGAAATAACAGGCTAAGTCCCTCGCATAAAGAGCGGCCGATAGAGACCCATTCTTGGCCTCTTCCCCGTGATTTAACGTAGCTTCCAGATAGGCGCGATACGGATAGGTGTTCTCACTAGCAGTAATTAGCGTATCGTTTAGAGAAATATCCACTTGTGAAAATAAACTGTGCAAAAAATAATTGACGGGTGCGACATCAACGTCAGGAGGTATTGAATCACCATTCGCTAAAGTCACTTTAGCGCGCACGTGTAAATAAGTATTAAACAAATCGAGATAGTCTTCACTGTTGCCAGAAATGGCAAATTCTATAGGTGCACCTTGTGCCAAGGACGCCAGGGGATGTATTTCAACAAATTGACCCTCCTCGACGGCAGTTTGTGTCGGGGGTGTACTAAATAAATCCAATCCAGAATGTAAGCACTCACAGGAACTCGGGTGAATAAGAGCCATGGTTAAGCAAATATATCTGAATACTTGGGATGCTTCTTCTTAACACACGTCTTCGAATGTTTGTGGTTTGGTCTGCGTGTTAGTTTTATCTGTTGTTCGAAGGGTTCACCCGGTGGTCTTGAGAACCCCCGCTTTCTTCTCAACCCGCTTCCTGATTGGTTTTGTCCTAGGTGATCAACGGCGCCTTGCAATAAACGATGTCCGGCTTCCTTGGCGTGTTCTTTAAACGATTCTCCAACGTCTCTTCCCGCTAATGCGTCGTTTGCAACTTGCAACCCAGTACTAACACCTTCTCTGAGTAAAGCCTTACCTCCCGTCTTTATCCAAGGGAGGACCATTCGGCCTAGACCACTAAAGAAACTACCAATACCGTGTCCTCTCTGATTTCGTCCACCGATAAAAACGGGTAAACCATCACCGTACTGGTTACAGTAAAAATCCTCGTACAATTTAGGGTTTCGATGTAAAAGTGTGTGTTTCACCATGGTGTGAGTTATTCGAGATCGAAATGTTTACGTGTTCTAAAATGGAGTGTCAACACCGACGTTCCACTTGTGAATGAGAGCGTTTGTCCCAAGTCATCGCATAAAAGTATTTCCACAGTGTCGAATGAAAAGCGGTTCAGGGGGATGTAGTGGGGTTTGTCGTAAATACGAAAAACGGAACTTGGTTTCTTCTCAACGATCGGTACGGTCCGAAGCAAAGGGACCATGACATCACCAACCGGTCTCGTTTTTACGAGGTCACAATAGACGAATACCGTTTTTACTTCGTCTTCAGGGAGAGGTTTCTCTCTAACTCTACCAGGAACATGCAAATAGCTTGTCAACCTGTCACGGATGGTACTTTCTATTCCAGCCGCAATTACTTTTACGACAACTTTCTTAAATCCCTTGTTACAGTTTGAAATTATAACTTCCACTTTTTGTTCATCAATATCTCTTTTTATTAGTTTTTTAATAGCGTTAACAAGCGGGTCTATGTAATTATATTTGGTCTGTCGTACTCCAAATATGAAAAGGTTAACGTCTTCACCTTCTGTACTGGAATGATACTGGAGCCAAATTTGATGTTCTCTAAGCATACAAAACGCATTCGGCATTTGAATCTCGACCAGACCAACTTCGTAGTGTAAACTCACATCGATAGTCTGTGGTAATTTAACGAAAAAATGCCCAGCCTCGTTGTCTGGAAAAACATTCGGTGATGTATTGCTAGGCAGGGTCACATAAAAACTCATTGTAAAATTTTGGTCCTTGCAATGGTTGGGTTAGGTAAAATATATCCGAGACAGCTGGATAACAACACGACCCAGAGTTTTCCCTCTTTGTCGTCGACCGTTCCACGCGTCAGATTAAATAGTGAAAAAGCAATGACGACAAATATAACCAACATTTGAGAGATGAAAACGATTTCCGGTCGTGTCCTTAGTCTACCGAACCAACTCGAAATGGTCGAACCGATAGAAGACGTGGTGGATCTGGGTCTCACCTCGATCCCACCGAACGGTCTGAGCGTTTCTTCCAACACGGGGTCATCCAGACTTAAGCTTTTTACCGTTTCCTCCATCCCTAGTCTTTATATTTCGAAATGTCTCTAGCTGAAATCCAACTGTTGAATGAAGGGTTATAACCGAACCACTTGACTAAATACTCTTTACCACCGACACCCTTTCTTTCTTGTATAATTTGTTCGACGCGGTACACTTTTTTGTCCCCCACTTTCTGAAGCTCCTCTTTGTAAAACGAACCTTTCACTTCTTCACCTGAATCATCTTTCAAGACGTATGTTACAGGCGTTGTCGCGTTCACGCGGCTCACCGTAAACAGTTCTTCCGTCCACGACGGGGTATAACCCTTTTTAAACGTGTTTCGGCTTTGGCCGATCCGTACACGATCACCTTCGTTAAATACTTTTCGATAAGTAATGTCCCCATGTTCGTATAAAGTATTCCAGACTCTTTCTTGATTAGACAAATTAACATTCACAGGGGCCATACGAATACTCCTATGGTACGAGTGGTTATAGTTGGTGATCAAGTCGTCTACGACATCAATGTAACGAAGACGATTTGTTTTTGTAAAGTACCGCCACATTTTTTCTTTTAATGTTCGATTGAATCTCTCAACTATAGCCGCCTTAATATCTTCATTCTCAGTGGTAAAGAAATGAACGCCTTCATCTTTAAGAAATTTTAAAAATGTCTTGTTGACAAATTCACTACCTTTGTCTGTTTGAAAATTTATAGGTTTTCTAGTAGTAAATATTTTACGTACGGCCTCCGCTAGAGCCTTACCCGTTTTTTTCTTTATCGGAATCGCCCAGGCGAATTTGCTAAACACATCGATGCAGGTCACTAGGTAAGAAGCACCACCATTGTACTTTCGTAACATGCGCATATCTATAAGATCCGCTTGAAACTGGTGGTTTATCCCACCGGTGATGGTGGCGCGCCTCTGAAAGCGTCGCCGAAGAGGTTTATGTAACGTGTAGGTATCCTGATGACTTAACCATTCTTTAATTTTCTTAGTTCCAATTTCAGGGTGCTTAAACACGCCGCCGTAGGCACCTGGTCTACTAGGATCATAGTAATGTCTTTTTAGTGTTTGGTTTTTTCCCACGCGTCCCATTTGGTAGTGCTTGTTTTAGTTTTCTTACTTCTGGTACGTTTCGAGGGTGGTGTTTTTTCTACGTGTGTCTTCGTTTTCTTCGAGGGGTGAATATCAGAGTCAGGCGAGCCGGATTTCGTTTTAGTTTCAGATTCTGTTATGTCTATCGTTTCTTTTTTAGGTTCGGTTATGTTTTCTTGTGGTTTTTCAACCTCGGTCGTTGGGGTATTCACGGTGGATGGTTTCACATCGACTAATCCTAGGGACTTGTTTCTATAATCGCTAAGTCGCGTCGTGTAGAGCTGTAGTGTCTTTTGATATTGTCTCACTTTGTCGTGTGGTGACAAATCTTCCCTATTTAAGATATGTTCCATTTGCATATCCAAAAGCCGTAGACTATCGTTGAGTGTATCGGGTGGTACATATGCTTTTTGTTGCATAGACTCTAATATTCGAGGATCCATTAAAAGCATTTTCCTGGCCATCTTTAAAATCCCAAGACACCTTTAAGCACACCGAGAACTGGTCCGAGTAAAGCACCTAGGAAACCACCGGTCTGCAAAATTTGCTTTCGTCTTTTGACGGTCAATGACTTTTTGGTAAGTTGTCTCAAGTTCACTTTGTGACGACGCAAACGTCTCTTCTGACCGGGCGTGAGGGGAACGTTGCCTTTTAAGACATTGTGACAGCACTCGCATAACGTTTTTACGAGTTGTGGGGTAGCATTTTCGACAACGGCTTTCACGGCGGGTGGTTTGGCCCGAGCCAAAAACCTTAACATCTCACCTTGTTGTTTTACCGACTCAGACATGGTTGCTTTTATTTCGGGACGTAAACGACTTGCTGCTCGTAAGAAAAGATACTACTGCGTAATCTCAGATTATCCGGTGTTTCCTGTCGAAGGTCGATCAACAAATAACCATGAGGGGCCGATGTTGCGTCCTTAAAACTTTCCTGGACATACGAAACGCGACCGGGATACATTTGTTTTGCCAAATTTGTAATTTGTGAACCGTCTCTAGGGTTCTTGAACAACACTATGTAATGCGAATTGAGACTGATGGTTCTTTGTTCTTTATTTTTCCCGAATAGGTTTTGGACAATATACATGACACTAATATTACGATGGTGACTCCCTTTCGTAAACAATTTTGTAATTCGCTCATCTGTTTCCGCCATCAAATCATCGATGACGACTAGACGTCGACGTTTTCCATCCCCCATTGATCCATTTTCTAAGTCAGGAAGACCTTCCACAAACTGAACGTTCTTTATGGTATCAAACAAAGGTTGCCACTCCCCGTAACAGTAATAAATTTCCTCGGGTGCCGGATCCATCATCTCTGACACCTGGGATAAAAAGGTTTTGACAAATACTGTTTTACCACTCCCAGTTGGCCCAGCGATCAGAGCGGTAAACGGATGTTTCCATCTCGGATCCATCGTTTTAAATGGTTGATTTTGCTTCCAGTCAAAAATCTTATACAGGATACCGAGTTACATAACTTTCAGGGACAAGTAACAAAACAATAACACATAGTTGTCTTTTAATATAAAAGTAAGAAAGTTAGTTTCTGTGATTGTGTGAATGTGTATATACGTGTAGCATACGCGTACTAGAAAACCAACAAGGTAATGTCCGGTTGCTCAACCTAATTACACCACCAGCTGTCGCACAACAGCTGTTGCATAATGGCCTACGTACTTCGTGGAGCTAACAAAGCGATCGGTAAAATCGATTAACGTGGTAACAGATGTTCCCACACTTAACGCTGGCTTTGCGGTTAATCACTTAGCTCTTTCGATTAAATGCGGGACCCTGCAGTGTTCGCTTAGGCGAACAACACATAAATCATCATGACCTATCACATCGAGCGGGGAAACTCGGTGAAGCATAACAAAATTTAATTAGGTGGACCATCATACTGATGGTCAGTGGGTGCGATCAATATTAACGCGCCCGTTGTCCAGTGTTTGACAAGAACAAAGGATCGCGGATCGCTATGTAACAGCTGTGGCTGATCGTTATCTTTAATGAATGTTCTATGTTTGTATACTTTAGCGTTGTGGTGGCGAATTTAACCTGTTTTTTGTGCACGGTTGTTGGGTTGGAGAATATAAAAATTAAAATTACGTAACTCGTTAATAAAAATTACACAATATAAACAAAGTAATTAAATTAAATAACAAGTAAACAAACAAAATAAACAAACAAAATAAAAATAATTAAAATCAATTAAAATTTAAAATTAAAATTTAAAAATTTAAAAAAATTAAAATCCAATTACGTAACTAGTCAATAAAAAAATTACACAATATAAACAAAGTAATTAAATTAAACAACAAGTAAACAAACAAATTAAACAAATAAAAATACAATCAAAGTAATTAAATTACGTAACTCGTTAATAAAATTAATTAAAAATTTAAAAATTAAATTCAAACTAATTAAAAAATACATTAAAATTACGTAACTAGGTCAAAAAATTAATTAAAATTTTAAAAACTCATTAAAACTCATTAAAAACGCATTAAAATTACGTAACTGGGTCAATGATTACGTCATAATGTTACTAATTACGTCACAAGGTCACCAAAAGGTGACCTACTGACCTACTCCGCATCCGCATCCCCCACCCTAGGGTGGGTGAGTATTTTACTATATCTCATTGTACATCCTGCTCACCCACCCTCACCCACCTTCACCCAGGTGGGTGAGTATTTTACTATATCTCATTGTACATCCTGCTCACCCACCCTCACCCAGGTGGGTGAGTATTTTACTATATGTCGGTGTACCTCCGCATCACCCAGGGAGTATTTTACTATATGTCGTTGTACATCCGCATCACCCACTCCACCCAGGTGGGTGAGTATTTTGCTATATGTCATTGTACATCCGCATCCGAGTATTTTCCTATATAGCCTTTGTTCCGCATCCGCATCCGCATCCGCATCCCCCTCACCCATACGACCCAAAAGGGACCTAATATACTACTGTTACCCCCTTAGAGAATTCTCAAAACAAACTATGTTTGTATATGGGTTTTGAAACCATATATATATATATATATATATATATATATATATATATATATATATATATATATATATATATATATCGTTTCTGTTGATACGCATATGCACTTAAATGTACTTTTAACTTACTCCACGTGTGTGTTCGAGTTTATAGTCGACAGCACATTGTGTTTTGTATTAAATTATTACAGTCACTCATGCCGCGTAACAAACTTAATTGCATGTTCTTGTTTTTTTTAACCCTGGGCTGATAAGGGTATCCTAATTGGAACATACCGGCCTAGACGTGATAGCACAAGTGAACTAAATCACATAACGATTAACGCGAGGTTACATTACTTGTATCTGGCGACCCCGCCTATTGTTATCTAACTGTACAGTCGAGCTATGTATTTTGTTTAAACGGTTGAAGCCGACTTGTTATTTCACCCACCTCGCCACTGCCTCAGTTGATGATAGATAGTGTCACCATCTATTATGTCCATGTGTGCTGGTGTTGTTGCCCCCCCCCGTCATAAGTTTCAGGACTCATTGTTTCAGCATGGAGATAGTAATAGCAACTTTTTTTTGGGGGGGGGGGGGGGAGATGTTTCTATTTAGCAGAAATGACCCACTTGTTCCGTATCTTAATTTAAACCATAAGCCCCACTTACTGTGGTGCGACATGCAAGAAAAAACAACAAACCTCGTCGTGTGTGTGCGTGTGTGTGCGTGTGTGTGTGTGTGTTATAAAATTCTGCCTTTATCAGATGTTGTGTCTAAATTTTTTATTGTTGGTACGTCGCCAGAAAATTCATTGTGTCAATTAAATGTGTCAGTTAATCGTTCCAATTCACGATGTCAATTAATCGTGTCAATTATAGCAGATTTATTACACGTAGATGGACATGCGTTAACTTCTCCTGATAACTTTTTCTCCACTACCACTGTACGACTACCACTCACTCACTGTTTCCCCACTACCAAGTGAACGCTTACACTTACCCACTATCAACTGAATGGACACTACCACTTCCCAATACCACTTCCCACACTAACATTTCGCCACTACCATTTCGCCACTACCACTTCGCCACTACCATTTCGCGACCATCATTTCCCCACTACTACCTCCCCATACTACTACCTCCTCAGTACCACTTCCCACACTACCACTACGCCACTACCATTTCCCATATTAATACACCATGATACACAACATATACTTGCACTACCACTTCCCACACTACCACTTCCCACACTACCACTTCCCACACTACCACTTTCCACACTACCACTTCCCACACTACCACTTCCCTCACTACCACTTCCCACACTACCACTTCCCACACCACCACCTCCCCACCACCACTTCCAAAAAACAATTAAGTAACGACTTCTCTATTCCCCGTTAACCCTAACACCAAGTGACCGGCAACCGGCAGAATTTATTTTATTTGACGGCTAACCGGCACCCCCCGGCTCAGGCCGTCAGATTAGCAAATCTACGAGGGGTGGGGGGCGAATGTGTCACGTGTCACCCTGCATTACCGTGAGACGGAAGCTCGCAATGGCGGCGTGAGTACTTAGTCGTGATGCGCGTGCTATCAAGGCCGTAATTAGGGGGCGGTAGTTTGTAGTATGTAGTCGACATTTATTAGCTGACCAGGGTAAGGGGGTAGGGGTCGTTTGGTCGGGGTGGGGGTAGAGAGACTCATGGGTGGATCTAAAGATAGCTTCCCTCCTACTCTAGAAATGGTTGAGTTATTATTAATTTTCACTATCCATCTCATTCTGCGTAGCTAAAAAAGTTGGTTAAAATAAACGTACTAAACACAAACTATTAAGTATGCCTTAGATTTAATCAATCTTTTTTTTCTTCATTTTCGTTCTTAATTGTAAAATTGGAAGCAGTTTCCTGCAACATATTTAGATAATACGTGTCAACAAGTTATGCGGCGCCTATGGCCTGTTGATTTGCTTTTCCTTCTAGATGACCCACATAACCTTAGTCTGTCCAAGAGCAATTTAACCGATCAAAAAAGTGTGAATTTTAAAATCATCTAAGGGGGTCGGCGTGGTCGAGTCGGTAAAGCTCATGGTTGCTAAACCGAAGTCTCGTTAGCTGGGGACAGCCACTCTTCTACGAGAGACAACTCCAAAATCAAACAACTGCTGCCTTGTAGTTTGTTCTTGGTTGGACAAAGGCTATGGAAGCAAATCCAAAAAGAAAAGCAGGCTGAAATCAGAGTCAATGGCCTCAATGGCGCATAACCAGTTGACACGTAATCCTTAATTGTGATGGAAGAATGGTCGAGTCGGCAAAGCTCATGGTTGATAAATTCGAAAAAGGTCTCGAGTTCAAACCCTCTTGCAGATAAGGCTCGATCCCTCCCAAAAAAAAATTACTGAAAATTAAGAACGAAGAAGAAGAAGAAGAAGAAAAATCATCTAACATCATCATCATCATCATTCCTGTGGACTGTGGACCCCTCGTGGAGCAAAGGGACGCAACCACATCTCGCTATCGAGCTCGGTTCTGGGCGATTCCATTAAGTTGGGCCCACGTCATTCCGGTTGCTTCTGCTTCACTGACAGCTGCATCTAACATACACATCCACACTAAATATTGAATTTTTATGGCCAGACAATTTAATTAACATTGCTGTTTGTAATCACACCATGCAGAGCGGCATGATTCATTAGGTTAAATTACCTGCATACTTCTAAGACAAATTAAGTACATGCTTTAAAAAAGATTATCTGCATACTGTTTTACCCGTATATTTTATAATAAAAATATATACAAACTTTTATTGTAACAAGATTTTATATAAGCACTGAACAAAATTACATGATTTTTTAAAAAAAAATACCAATTCAATATCATTATTTTATACTAATAAGTTAACTTATAACTTATGTTATTTAAAATATCAGGCATAGGTTGACAAATCTCTAAAAATAAATGAGCCCCGAAACGATTTTAGATATTTTATCATGGTGTAGAAAAAATATTGTGTGGTGTTATAAAGTATCATGGTGTATATCTTGTGTATCATGTTGTATATGTTGTGTATCATGGTGTATTAATTGGCTGGTGTCATAACGTATCATGATGTATTAATTGTGTATAAATTGCCGCCTTCATCACCCGCCATTAAAATGCCGCCTGACCCTGCTACAGAACGCTGTATGCAAATGCTGACATTCTCAAGAGAAATGATTGGCTCCTAATGCTTTTAAGCTCAGAGCTCAGAAAGTAATTGTGTATTTAGCGCCGTGGCGTTTATTCAGAAAATTGTTGCAAGAGCAGTATGCGTTAGAGTTTGAGATGTATATTTTTTTTTTATTGGTGAGAAGAGTTGTGGAGATAGTGGTCTTTTTACATGTATTTGTGTCCAGTAGTGTTCGATGTTTTATTCTTCAAAGTTGTTATAAAACGGCTTCAAAAGTCTAATAGCCTATAAGATAAAAGCGCCTTGGTAATGCTAGTACAAAATCTGGAAAGATGGGAAGAACCAGATATTGCCCATGTATCAGACCCCCCCCCCCCTCTTTCTCTCTCCAAACAGTTGACGGATCCTAGGGATAGACTTTTAAAATGTTATTAGTTATGGAATATGCTTACATTGTAAAAATATACATCAAGTGGCTGTGGAATAGTATAAAGTTTCAAATGTATATTGTAACAAGTCTCCTTTTGTCAGGTTTTGAGACCTTGAGGGGAGAGTGTCTGTTTACATATAGTGCCTGTTTTTTCATAGATATTTGAACTATCGTAGGAATGGTTTTCAGTGTGTTACGTTCTATTCTTTGAATATATGTGTCACTATATGCGCTTACAGTAGACCGTCCCTGAGTCCACCCAACTCTGATGGTTAGCTAACTCACGTTAGGGAAAGTAAAGGCGGCTGGGCATAGTGCTGACCACACTATCTCTTTATATGCCGAGGTCACAGAAACAAGTCAACTCTACTTCACTTGCCCCATAGACCGTCAAGTTTGAAAGGGAAACTTACTTACTTTTATATGCGCTTACATATGAATAAATATCATTGAAAAATTGTGGGGACAGAACACTGTAAACTTTAAAAAATGCAAACCTTATGTAATTAGAATCATTGTGGATTTAGTGTAAACCTTTATATGAATAGGTTTTCTTGAATAAGCTATGGCAATCGCGTTTATTTTTATTTTTTATGTATAAATTGCAATAGTTTTGGGGAAAATACGTTTTAAACGTGGAGTCTTAAACTTGTGATTCTCATAGACAGTGTTCGTCTTCTAGAATTTTAATAGTTGTTGGAATAGCGTGTAATAAACATTCATTTCTGCTCGTCTTCTGGAATAAGAATAGTTGTGGGAATAGCGTATTCTAAACATTCAGCCGGGATCGTCTACTAGTGTTATGATAGTTGTGGGTAAAGCTATTTCTAAATATTTTGCCATATTCATCTTCTAGAATTCGAATAGATGTGGGAATAGTGAAATAGCGTGCTCTAAAAATTTAGTCGTGTTCTTCTTCTAGAATTAGAATAGTTGTGGGAATAGCGTATTCCTAACATCCAGCCGTGCCCGTCTTCTAGAATTACGATAGTTGTGGGAATAGTGTTCAGCTCAGTTTCAACTGTACAACGCCAGTGGTACTCGATCATCGGCTATCCGGAACCTGCCACGCATTGAATGGAATCAATTAAGATAAATCGATACACTGACCACTGGCTATTACAGACGGGGGGGGGGGGGTGAACATGGACACTAACGGTAGGGACGGATGGTCATTTTTCATCGTAACGTTACAGGATGTGTCAGGGTTACGGGTTGGAACTTCCTGTTGTGCTGTAGGTTGGGGTTGGGTTGGGTTGGTGTGACGGATGGGTGTGGGGGGCGGACGTCAGGGTTAGGGTTTTTTTATGCTGGTGTAGTGTGGTGTGGTGACGTGGGCGAGATGTGGTAACGTGGGTACTATTGGGTTAGCTGTACCACGCTTTTTTTTTTGCTTGGTATTTCTATTTAATTTACCCTAATTAGTATCAAAACATGGACGGAGCTGGATTCCTAACCCGTAAGTCTCGAGTTCGAATCCGGGTTCAAGTCAGTAGACCGTCCCTGAGTCCATCCAACTCTGATGGGTACCTAACTCACGTTAACCACACTATCCCTTCAAATGCCGAGGTCACAGAAACAAGTGAACTCTACTTCACTGGCCTCTTAGACCGTCAGGTTTGAATGGGAAACTTTTACTTTTCAATATCAAAACATTAATTTAAGTCTATCATTTATTGGAGCTAAACCCAAACTTAAAACACTAGAACTAACTCGATATAACTTATTTTAAAAATAATAATCATTAAAAAAGTTTTAAAAAACCCACGTTTTCTGATTGAACTAAAAAGTAGAAAATAAATGTTATACATCACAATAATGCAAGCGATCACTCAACTATAAGCGATGAAAAACGTGGGGCGCCGAAGTAAAAGTTATATTACTATTGATTAGATAATACTATTGACTTTTATTAGGGAGCTTGTAGAGAGTCAACAGTATTAGAAACTGTAAGAAAATCACGGCGCCCCACGTTTTTGATCGCTTATAGTTGAGTGATCGCTTGCATTATTGTGATGTATAACATTTATTTTCTACTTTTTAGTTCAATCAGAAAACGTGGGTTTTTTAAAACTTTTTTAATGATTATTATTTTCTACTTTTTAGTCTTTGTCTGTTTGTTTGCATTGAAATCTTGCTATCGATTTTATCTTTTCACTTTTTTTTGGGTAAACGAAGACAACTCGTAAAAAGACAACTCGTAAAAAACGAGAGACCCTTTCTTCTTCGGTCTCAATCGCAAGTGAATGATTGTCAGAGGTTAGTTGATAGCGGTTAGGACGAGGGCTGGTTACTGACTAGCAATCGTGTGCCCAACCACTCGACCATATCGTCTCCCCCAAACTGGCCTAGCTCCTGTAAGTTTAAACTCGGTTCAAGCTAAATTATCTGCCCCTAAGCCTGTGGCGACGTGGGATCGTTCGCTTCACTGCGCGCGAGGTACGCGTCGCTCGTTTTTTTTCTAATGGCTCGCAGAGGAGAATTATATATATAGATTATATAGCGGTCTAAAATGCTCATTAAAATGTTTCCATTTATCAATTTAGTAATAATAACTATTGAATATTCTATGGTCATCCAAAAGAAAGCTTCCCTGAAAATTTCAGCGCGCTAGCTAACTGGGAAGTGCCAGAAATTTCGATCGCAAGATTGGATTGGAAAAACAGACAAAACAGACAAACAGAGAAAGCAAGTTAAAGAAAACGTGGGAAAAAAAAGAAAACCCGGCTATATGGGTGGTACGGCTAAGCCAAGTGTTCCTTAAACCCTCCCGGAAGTGTTTCTGGGTATCAACACCATGTCGGGGATTATAATTATGTGGTCTCATTATCTTAATTAGATCAAGGAAATATCAATCATTCACGTCCAATAGCCGAGCATGGTCAGTTGGTGTGGGGTGATCGAATGACTAAGTGAGGATCCTGCAAATTGTCTTCACACGTTCTCACTGGTCTTGTCTGATGAGGCCGTGGGTGGTGTGGGGTGGGGGTGTTGGGGGGGGGGGGCTAGGGTGGGGGTGTTGGTGGGCTAGAGTGGGGATGTTAGATGGGGTAGGGTGGGGGTGTTGGAGGGGGTAGGGTGGGGGTGTTAGATGGGGTCGGGTGGGGGTGTTGGATGGGGTAGGGTGGGGGTGTTGGATGGGGTAGGGTGGGGGTGTTGGATGGGGTCGGGTGGGGGTGTTGGATGGGGTATGGTGGGGGTGTTGGATGGGCTAGGGTGGGGGTGTTGGATGGGGTAGGGTGGGGGTGTTGGATGGGGTATGGTGGGGGTGTTGGATGGGGTAGGGTGGGGGTGTTGGATGGGGTAGGGTGGGGGTGTTGGATGGGGTATGGTGGGGGTGTTGGATGGGGTATGGTGGGGGTGTTGGATGGGGTAGGGTGGGGGTGTTGGATGGGGTAGGGTGGGGGTGTTGGATGGGGTATGGTGGGGGTGTTGGATAGGGTAGGGTGGGGGTGTTGGATGGGGTAGGGTGGGGGTGTTGGATGGGGTAGGGTGGGGGTGTTGGATGGGGTATGGTGGGGGTGTTGGATGGGGTAGGGTGGGGGTGTTGGATGGGGTAGGGTGGGGGTGTTGGATGGGGTATGGTGGGGGTGTTGGATGGGGTATGGTGGGGGTGTTGGATGGGGTCGGGTGGGGGTGTTGGATGGGGTAGGGTGGGGGTGTTGGATGCGGTAGGGTGGGGGTGTTGGATGGGGTCGGGTGGGGGTGTTGGATGGGGTCGGGTGGGGGTGTTGGATGGGGTCGGGTGGGGGTGTTGGATGCGGTAGGGTGGGGGTGTTGGATGGGGTCGGGTGGGGGTGTTAGATGGGCTAGGGTGGGGGTGTTGGATGGGGTATGGTGGGGGTGTTGGATGGGGTATGGTGGGGGTGTTAGATGGGCTAGGGTGGGGGTGTTGGATGGGGTATGGTGGGGGTGTTGGATGGGGTAGGGTGGGGGTGTTGGATGGGGTAGGGTGGGGGTGTCGGATGGGGTATGGTGGGGGTGTTGGATGGGGTATGGTGGGGGTGTTGGATGGGGTAGGGTGGGGGTGTTGGATGGGGTAGGGTGGGGGTGTTGGATGGGGTATGGTGGGGGTGTTGGATGGGGTAGGGTGGGGGTGTTGGATGGGGTAGGGTGGGGTAGGGTGGGGGTGTTGGATGGGGTAGGGTGGGGGTGTTGGATGGGGTATGGTGGGGGTGTTGGATGGGGTAGGGTGGGGGTGTTGGATGGGGTAGGGTGGGGGTGTTGGATGGGGTATGGTGGGGGTGTTGGATGGGGTATGGTGGGGGTGTTGGATGGGGTCGGGTGGGGGTGTTGGATGGGGTAGGGTGGGGGTGTTGGATGCGGTAGGGTGGGGGTGTTGGATGGGGTCGGGTGGGGGTGTTGGATGGGGTCGGGTGGGGGTGTTGGATGGGGTCGGGTGGGGGTGTTGGATGCGGTAGGGTGGGGGTGTTGGATGGGGTCGGGTGGGGGTGTTAGATGGGCTAGGGTGGGGGTGTTGGATGGGGTAGGGTGGGGGTGTTGGATGGGGTAGGGTGGGGGTGTTGGATGGGGTATGGTGGGGGTGTTGGATGCGGTAGGGTGGGGGTGTTGGATGGGGTCGGGTGGGGGTGTTAGATGGGCTAGGGTGGGGGTGTTGGATGGGATAGGATGGCGGCATGGGCGATGTGGGGTGGGGGTGTTGGATGTAGTAGGGTAGGGGTGTTGGGTGGAGTGGGGTAGGGATGTTGGGTGGAGTAGGTTGGAGGTGTTCTATGTGTTATCCCTAAATCTCCCCTTTTACCCCAAATCTCCATATTTACTCCGTAGCAGTTTTATTACACATTAATACACAAACCCTGACACAAATACGCCAGAACACAAAAAAATACCCACACAAACACCATACAAATGACATATCTGCATAACCACAAACATACATACACACACAAACACCCGCTAAACCACTCTAAAATATACTAACGCCCATACGCAACAAACATACTTTCAAGCAGCCACTCGGGCACCTACTTATTCCCCAAACAAACATCCGCCACCTTGAAGGAAATAATTGTCAATAAATCATGTCCCATACCGGCAGATTTGTGAACCAAAGTAGATTCTGGCGGCGGCGATAATTAAGGCCCTTGTTTTATTTTTAACTTTTACGGCGGGCGGGGGAATTAGCTGTCTACTGGCGGAGCTTTTGTCTTTGGAAATGTAGGTGGTTTCTTTTGTGGTGTAACACACGTTTTTTTGTGGGGTAACACGGGTTTTTGTGCTGTAAAGGTTTTTTTGTGCTGTAAAGGGTTTTTGTGCTGTAAAGGTTTTTTTGTGTTGTAAAGTAGGTTTTTTGTGTGTTGTAAAGTAGGTTTTTTGTGCTGTAAAGTAGTTTTTTTTATGCTGTAAAAGGTTTTTTTTGTGCCGTAAAGTAGTTTTTTGTGCTGTAATGTAGGTTTTCTGTACTTTAACATAGTTTGTACAAAGTCACATACCACAGTTTGTACACTGAAATATCAGTTTGGCCTCAGTCACGTCTGTCAGAATGTACAAAGTCATATCACCCAGTGTGTACGAAAAAAATACATTTTTACAATCAAATACAACCATAATCGAACACGCCATCACAATCAAACATGGCCATAATCAAACACGTCACCATACTAAAAACTCCACCACAATTAAACACACAATACAATGACGTATCATCACAATGAACCACATCACCGCAATCAAGTACAACATCACAAACAAACCCACCATAAGGTGGTTTGACCTACAAAGAAAAACAATCCTACCATTAACTTTAACATTATTTAAAACTAATCTAAAAACACACACAAAAAAAACAACAAAACAACAGCGACCACCACAAGAAACAAATAAAGACATTGTTTTCGAGTCACTAATTGACGCAAGAATAAACTCTCCCCCTAAAATCCTAATTATAAAAAAACAATCAAAACGCAAACCCCATCCACTCAACTGACGTTCCTACATGAACATGCAAAGGTCAAATACTAGTCATAAGGAAACGCGACCCTTTATGTAGTGGAGTAGAGAGCTTGACTAGAAATAGCGGAGACAGTCACACCATCAGTTGGTTTATTTTAGTCTCTACTACATTCTATTTAACTAGACAGTCGCACCATGAGTTGGTTTATTTTAGTCTCTACTACATTCTATTTTAGGTAGTAGAACAAAAGTACAAACTTCAATGAGGCTCACGAAATATTTATAGCAGAAATATTTTTATAAGAATAATTTTTTAACATTTTTTTTTTTTTAATTTCCAAACTGTAACGCTAAGATAAGATTAAAAAAATAAAGTTACACTACCTGACTTAGTTGAGTTAAGAAACCTGACTTAAGGGTAGGACTACCTGTCTACAGGTAGACTTAAGGTATCTGCGTTTGGGTATATAAGTTGAGATTCTTGACTTAAAGCACGTGACTTTAGCAGGGTTTCTTTTAGGCATTTTTCTCAGGGTGGGGGAGGGGGACTAGGTAAAGTTTTTATTTTCTATATAAATTACCTCTTTTTCTATTTCAGCACGGTGGAGGGGGTGGTGGAGGTTTTTTTTGTGGGTTTTTTTTGGGGTGGGGGGGGGGAGAGATACCTGAAAGAAACTCTGGACCTAAGGTACCTGATTAAGCTCGAATCTGTGGATTTGAAGTAGTCAGACATTATGGCCATACGACCCCCACCATCGTGCCGTGGCTTAGTTAACTCGTCAACTCTGTTTCCCCTGGCTCCGTGTGTACCGCGTCCTGACCTTTAGTTTTTTGTTACAGCGTGTCAGTTTTTCTTTACTCGTGCCTGACATGACAAAATATCTGTGTGGGTGGGGTGAGGGGGGGGGGGGGCGTGATGGAGAGTTTAGTCCCCATGAACGTCGTCAGGTATTTGTACGGGTCATTAAGGACACTTACCGCCCCTGTTGACTGAGGACACTTATGGCCCTTGTTCGCCGAGTACACTTACCGCCCCTTGTTGAGACCTGTGTGTGTGTATGTGGGGGGGGGGGGGGGGGGTTAGTTGCGTCCATATTAGCAGTACGTGTTGAAACTGAAAGCATATCTGACAGGTAAACACATTCTTTGAGGGAAACTAAGGAGGGGGGACTAAACATGGTTGATATTTTTTTTTATACTGTTGGGGCCAGTTGGGGACAAACTAAGCCCCGAAAACCTCTGGCGGTGGGTTGTATTAGGATATGCGGATCTTTACGGTCAGTGTAAGGCGGCCCTTTACTTCAGTGTAATTTGGCCGTTTATGTACAGTGTAATGCGGCTCTTTACTTCGGTGCAATGTGGCTCTTTACTTCGCTGTAATGTGGCTCTTTACTTCGTAGTAATGCGGCTCTTTACTTCGGTGTAATGCGGCTCTTTACTTCGGTGTAATGCGGCTCTTTACTTCGGTGTAATGCGGCTCTTTACTTCGGTGTAATGCGGCTCTTTACTTCGGTGTAATGCGGCTCTTTACTTCGGTGTAATGCGGCTCTTTACTTCGGTGTAATGCGGCTCTTTACTTCGGTGTAATGCGGCTCTTTACTTCGGTGTAATGCGGCTCTTTACTTCGGTGTAATGCGGCCCTTTACGGTCAGTGTAATGCGCCCCTTACTTCAGTATAATGCGGCCCTTTACGTTCGGTGTAATTTGGTTGTTTATGTTCGGTGTAATTTGGCCCTTTACGTTTAGTGTAATGCGGCTCTTCACTTCGATAAAATGCGGTTCCTTATGTGCGTGTTATGCGGCTCTTTATTTCTGGTTTGTAAGTACTGCAGCTACGGCAGGTACGAACATATTAGCATCACAGTTGTTTACTTGTGGCTTTTATCGTATCTGCCTGTTGTTGGGCTTATGTCTTTGTCGTCTCCCCACCTCCCCCCCCCCCCCCCCAAGCCATTTCTTGTATTATATAACCCTGCTTGTGGTGTTGGATTTTGTCGTGATGACAGGCTAATGGACATCTGCTGTCCTGTTGGGCACGGGATATATTTCACCATCTATCACTCCCTCACACACCAGCCGCCCCCGTCTTCCCTAGGATTCACTTTACAGACAAGGATTAGCTACACCGAGGAATGTGAGAACCGTCCTACTAAATATACATTTTTAAAAATTATCCGCATACCTAATTATATTCGGTTGAAGGATTTTTTTTTTTTCGTTTTTTTTTTTTAACCTGCGCGGGGAGCGGGGGGTGTGTGAGATAATCGCGGCTTGGGTACAGCCCTCTCAGTCGTCGGGCTTTACCTGTACCGCCGCGCGCACTCCCAGTCAACAGTCGCCCCCCTTTTTTCTTCTCTCCCCCGTCAAGCAACGAACGGTAACTCTCATCGTCGGCGCGGAGTTGCCCCGCTCGAAGCCTCAAAACCCCAATATTTTCCCTGCCCCCATTCACTAGATCGTCACGTTTGTGTTGTGAATGGGCCGCAGGTTTTAATACGGAGACTTACAACACATCGAAGGAGAGAAAGAGAAAAAAAATAGTATATTTTTTTTTTTTACCTCTCTGCTTTGTTGGGAGTGAAATAATTGTTCCATGTGCTGAGGTTGGTTAAATATTTACAGTTTAGTCTAACGTGTGTGCTAGAACTTCATTACAGTACCCGCGTCACCGCGGGGATATTGGAGGATTTTCTCTCACCTTTCACAAGGTAAATATACCACAGCTGTAATTGGCTCCGGTCTTCACAGGCCTGATCTGATAGGAAATATTTTCTACTGCTGGGGTAGGGTGTAGTGGGGGTGCTAAATTTCGACCCGTTGGTTGTTTTTTCTTTCTTTCTCTCTTATAATCCGTTGATCAGAAACCAATGTTGATCTAAGGTTTAGTTTAGGTTTGTATGTTACATGGTGATAAAGTAAACAGGAGGGAGGGTAAAACACGTTACAGTTGTAGATATGATATGTTGTCGTTAGGTTTATAGGTGAATGCGAGATATGAGTTTATGTGTTGTTCTCATATGAATGAATTAGACTTGACTTTACTTGTTAGGTTCGTGTGTTTATAAAATAGACTTGACTTTAGCTGTTAAGTTCACAATAGTAAGAATTAGAACTGACTTCAGTAGTTAAGTTCACTTGTGAATGAATTAGAACTGACTTCTGTAGTTAAGTTTACATGTGAATTAATTAGAACTGACTTCAGTAGTTAAGTTTACATGTGAATGAATTAGGACTGACTTCAGTAGTTAAGTTCACATGTGAATTAATTACAACTGACTTCAGTAGTGAAGTTTACATGTGAATTAATTACAACTGACTTCAGCAGTTAAGTTTACATGTAAATGAATTAGGATTGACTTCAGTAGTTAAGTTGACATGATCAACGACATGACTAAATTTGTTCAGAGGTTAGACACAAGTTAGACAAGCGTACTTGGTTAGTTGTTTCCAGCCAGGAAATAATAGATCTAGATCTGTTCTCTATTGCTGCTAAAGGGACATAACTGTACCGTCATCACTGTACCGATCATAGTACAACATCACTGTACCGATCATAGTACAACATCACTGTACCGATCATAGTGCAACATCACTGTACCGATCATAGTACAACATCACTGTACCGATCATAGTGCGACATCACTGTACCGATCATAGTACGACATCATTGTACCGATCATAGTGCAACATCACTGTACCGATCATAGTACAACATCACTGTACCGATCATAGTGCGACATCACTGTACCGATCATAGTGCGACATCACTGTACCGATCATAGTGCGACATCACTGTACCGATCATAGTACGACATCACAGTACCGCTAGCCGCTGATAGTGTGAGATCATAGTGCATCATCACTGGTCAGGTGTATTCAACTTTGGTAGCGATACTATTACTGTACCTTTATTATACCTTGCCATCAATAGTATACAATACCTTTATCATAGATTGCTAACAATAATAAACCTTTATTATACCTTCGAAACAATACTTTACCTTTTTTATACCTATCTAACAATACTATACCTCAACAATAGCTTGTCCAGAATAAACAATAACATCGCTATTTGTTTCTTCCTTCTGAATTAACTACTGTAGCTAACGTTAATAACTGTTTGATAAATAATGTTTAAAGAGTAATAACTTTTAAGCGACTTTTAGTTTTCTGTTAACATTATCCATAACGTGTAATCCATACCCATTGATTAATATTTACTTAAACCACTAATTAGTAATTACTTACTCTTATGTAATACCGTTTTTATTTAAAAATTGTACTCGTTCATATTTTTAGAATATATTTAACGAGCCGACCCGCTGCGTATCATACGCCGCTATTTAGTTGTTTTTTTTCTACTTTTCAGTAATTTATAATTTGTGAATTCGACAGTACCAATGCTGCCACTGAAAAAATTTGCTTAAAAAAAACTAAACCCCCCTTCCCCCCCCCCCCCCCCCCCCACGTGAAAGCAGCCTCCTCTTAGTTACCTTCTCTAAGTTCAAAATGTTTCAAACTAAATTATCTGCCCCTAATAGCCGTCACCAAATCCGTCTCTATGATTGTAAAATGTAAACAACGTGAACCACAGCTCACCAAACCATGTGAGGGGGTGGGGGGTGGTAGCTTGCAGCTTGTTTTCTAACGGCTCGAAGAGGAGAATTATATATATATATAGATATATATTCATATTCAAAGTAAATAATTGGTTATGAGCTAGACGTAATTAACGGTACGGTATCGATATGTACGGTACCGTCATTAGCAAGAATGCTATGTTAAAGCGTATGTATTGTGTCCATGTTATTAGATCTATGTGGCCGTGTGCACTTCGTTACTGGGTTCTGATCACACAGTACTTGACTAGTACCGGGGGGACCTCTTGATTCGTCATTAATCCCGTCCCCGGGGGGCGAGGGGATATACAGGTTGGTTGATGGAAGGGTTGTTGGGTAGTGGTTGGCCGACCCTAGGGAATATACAGGTTGGTTGATAGAGAGTTAGTTTTGGTAGATGGGGATGGAATAGTTTTCAGGTTAGGTTTAAGGTTGACGAGTATTTTTTTTAAAGCAATGACTACATTTCTGCCAATTAATTTATATGTTGAATATACATATCGGTATTATCGATATGCCATACCTATTTAATGTTATACGTGTCTCGTCAGTATTACTCACCGTTATAATCTGATTCAGGTTTAGCTGAGGGATAAGATGCAGTTTGTGTGTTTAAGTGTCATTAACCGCGTTACGAGATAAACAAATATGGACGCGGTACGTCTAATCGACGCGAGCCTTTAATTTAAAGCTACCGTAACTTGTCGTGTCCCGTGTCTTTGTGAGAGCCGCCCTAGCGGGGTGTTGGCGCCCTAGCGGGGTGTTGGCGCCCTAGCGGGGTGTTGGCGCAGGGCGTGTAGCCGACAAAGAAATGCAAGTGTTGCATGCTGGAAGATTTACCTCACGGCCGCCGTTACATGAATCAAGTTTGCTGGCTCGATATCTGTAGTCATGGTACTGTATAGTATTGATAGCAAGGTACAATAAAGGTATGTTAATCGAACTGTTAGCAAAGTTTAATATACCCGACTGCAGTCGATTTTCTTTTTTTTTTTTTTAATTTATTTTTTGCATTATTGCCTGACGAATCTTGCCGTATGACTGATAAGCTTTTGCCGGATGAAGATCGCTGTGTGACCGATAAGCTTTGATCTGTCATTTGATGTATGTCAGGTCCTTATCAGAAGCGAGGCGGTATACTTCAGGATTTCATACGTCCCGTGTTAATTGGGACGTTTTGCTACAGAGCGGACTCGGGCAGATAACGAAATAATGTGTTTTGGTCTTTGTTTAACCAGACCAGACACAGCATAAAGCTGTACTGATAAGCTGCTGCTGTTTCGGACAGCTGTTTGTTTTTTTGTAGCTGTTTGAACAGCTAAACTATTATGAATTTCCTCTGTCAGTAAGATTGTGTGTATGGGGCTTAAAGCTAGTTTTCTATAACAAGACGTTGAAGTTTTGTTTTATTCAAATTTACATTTAATGTATATTTGGTTTTGTTGTAAATATTTCGGCTGTGTGTGTACACTTATATCAGGTTTTGTTGTACAAATATAGAGGTTGTGTGTACATTTATATTAGGGTTTGTTATATAAATATATCGGCATTATGCTTACACTTAAATCAGGTTTTGTTATATAACTATATCAACTCTTGATACACACCTGTATCACCTGCATATATTTCGGATTATCCGCATTTTCTTCTACCACTGTCACCTGTTCATGCCTAGATAATCCAACACCAACACACGACTTCTGTATGTCACGCTTGTCTAACCCTACTTACGGTGCAAACATAACCCCCCCTCCCTTCCCTGTGTTTATTAGGATAGATTCCCTTTAGAAAACCCAGCCCCCCCCCCCCACCTACAAATGTAACCTTTACAATGACAGTAGCTAGATGTAACCGCGCCCCCCCCCCCCCCCCTCCCTCCCTCTCTTCTGCACCGCTGCTTAGAATACGACGCCCTGTATAGCCCTATCGCGACTAGTAGTCCATTAAGAAATCGGCGTAAAGATTATTTATTACGTTGTCGGCCCAAGTTGGCCCGCCGCCTTGCTAGTGATTCATAAGTTGGCCAGGCTAGGCTTTAGTGAAAGCAAAGTGTATTTCTATGAATGTTTGCCGTTGGTTTGACTTCATTTCGTGTTTTTTTTGTTGCAGGTTATTTTAAAAGGGAAGTTGCGGAGTGGTGGAGATTTATATTTTTTACAGCGGGTTTTCTTTGTGACGTTGTGGAATGGATATGGATTTATTGCACATCATGGTGAGTCTTTAGTCGTTGTAGCACATTGATTTGATGTAGGTTACCTTGTCGGGTTGTTTGGCTTTGTGTTCATGGTGTGTGGATGTTTGTTTGGTGTTTAAGAGTCATGTATGTTAGTTAGACCGACCTGTTACAGATTGTATTGCTGATAACGTTGACAAAGTTTGAGCGTCGAATCTGATCTTAGCACTTAAATCCTGACTCAATTGATTTGGATTTATCCGCCATACTCGACTAACTACTATTAAACAAACATACACATAATAATGGTATTTTTAATATAATAATTTGAGTATTGTTTTAAATCAAATTTACTCTAATCCGTATCAAAACACTGGTCCATAAAATTCTATTAGGCGTATCGTTTTTTTTTTAAAGCTAACTTACCATAACCCTAATCTAAACGCAGGCCTTAAACCTAACCTATCGGTTTTAAAAAATGTTGAGTGTTAAAAAAAAACAAATTTACTTAAATTAAGCCCTAATCCAAACTTTTTGTCCATAACCCCAACCCTGGTTAAAATCTATTTTGTGTATAGTTTTAAAACAAACCCTAACCCAACCATACCCTATCTAACCCAACTCTAACCCAACTCTAACCCAACCCTACCCTAACCCTACCCTACCCTACCCTAACCTAACCTAACCTAACCTAACCTAACCTAACCTAACCTAACCTAACCTAATCTAACCTAACCTAACCTAACCTAACCTAACCTAACCTAACTCAACCCAACCCAACCCAACCCTACCCTACCCTACCCCACCCAAACCCAAACCCAACCCTACCCTACCCTACCCCACCCCACCCAAACCCAACCCAACCCAACCCTACCCTACCCACGGTACAGCGTGAGTACCCCCCTGTGTAGTCAGCTAGCGAGGCCGTCCATCTGTTGTTACCAGCCGCTAGGCCACAAGTGGTCAGGGAAACTTATCGCTCGGCCCCTAGGACTGTCCTCGGACATTCGACCCACAGGTAGGGTCCCCTTCAGGACAGCTGTTTGGCTTCCCATTGTCACCCCCTCCCCCCACCCCACCGTCCCGTCGTAGCTTGTGGTGGGTGTAGATGGGTGGGTGGTGGAGGGTCAAGTTAGCAGATAAAGAAGATATGTTGAGGGGTGATTAGAACAAAGGCCCCTATACTGGCTTTCTTTGTGATCTTATACTTGCTTTCTTTGTGATCTTATACTGTCTTTCTTTGTGATCTTATACTGGCTTTCTTTGTGATTTTATATTGGCTTTCTTTGTTACACTGGCGTTTTTAATTGTCTTGTACTGACTTTCTTAATTGTCTTATACTGTCTTTCTTTGTGATCTTATACTGGCTTTCTTTGTTATACTGGCGTTTTTAATTGTCTTGTACTGGCTTTCTTAATTGTCTTATACTGTCTTTCTTTGTGATCTTATACTGGCTTTCTTTGTTATACTGGCGTTTTTAATTGTCTTGTACTGGCTTTCTTAATTGTCTTATACTGTCTTTCTTTGTGATCTTATACTGGCTTTCTTTGTTATACTGGCGTTTTTAATTGTCCTATACTGGCTTTCTTTGTTATACTGGCGTTTTTAATTGTCTTATACTGTCTTTCTTTGTGATATTATACTGGCTTTCTTTGTGATCTTATACTGGCTTTCTTTGTTATACTGGCGTTTTTAATTGTCTTGTACTGGCTTTCTTTGATATTCTTTGATATCTTATGCTGGCTTTCTTTTTGTCTTATATTGGCGTACTCGGGGATTTTATTATACTATATATCCCATCCATTTAGCCGGACCTGCTAAATTGTTTTCACGTATTGATAAACTTCCAACCTCACAAGTTTTAACAGCGAAAGCTCGCCGTGAATGTAGCTAGATCGCCAACGGGTAATGCGAACAATAGGCGCAGATAGTATAGTGGTGTGCGTAGCGAGGGGGTGGGTGTTGGAGAAATATTTTACAGGACCATCCCCCCCCCCCCCTCCATAAAACACCAGAAACACATTTTTCAAAACAATCGAGGAAACACAAATATTACTTTTTGTAATATTTAAAGAAGAAAAAAAAATGTTATTCGTGAAGGCCGATTGGTGTTAACGTTGGATGTTTTGTTTACATTGTGAGGTTTAGAAATTCCGGGCTGTTGTATGTCTTTTATGTAGATGTTTATGCAGATGTTGTGGTACCGTTGTGGTATTTCTTGGTCTGGATTGATTGAACAGTTTGCTGGTTTTACCAAATATATTTTCTGTTTGATTGTAAGTGTTAGCCATGAATTTCTCATTATTATTGTTTAATTACACCGACTGTTTACATTCGTGTCTGCACATCCCAGATTTTTAGAGTATTACATTTAGGATTAGATAAGCTGACCAGAGATGGCAATACAAAAAAAGGGCCATTTATATTTTTTTTTTTGGCCTGTTTTTTATGTTGGCCTGATTTATTTTTTTCAAGTAAGAAAAAGACATTACATAACTTACCACTTGAGTGTTTCGTTTGTTTCCCCCTAACATATGTGACACGGTTTTTGTTTTTGTCAGTCGCAGGCGACGCGTTAGATGTGCCAGTTACTATCAGGTGTGTTGTTTTTCCTGCATATGTGTGTCATGATTTTTACCAGTAACATGCGACACATGTGCTAGCTACTATCAGGTGTGTTGTTTTCCATGCACATGTGTGTCATGATTTTTACCAGTAACAGGCGACACATGTGCTTGCTACTATCAGGTGTGTTGTTTTCCCTGCATATGTGTGTCATGATTTTACCAGTAACAGGCGACACATGTGCTTGCTACTATCAGGTGTGCTATTTTCCCTGCACATGTGTGTGTGTGTGTCATAATTTTTACCAGTAACATGTGACACATGTGCTTGCTACTATCAGGTGTGTTGTTTTTCCTGCATATGTGTGTCATGATTTTACCAGTAGCATGCGACACACGTGCTTGCTACTATCAGGTGTGTTGTTTTCCCTGCATATGTGTGTCATGATTTTTACCAGTAACATGTGACACATGTGCTTGCTACTATCAGGTGTGTTGTTTTTCCTGCACACGTGTGTGACCGGTGCTGACCTTTGATCCGTGTTGTGACTGCCGTCTGCGTGTGATCGTTGTTTTAGAGATTATCAGGGAGTCGGTGTTCTCAACGTTTTCTGTGCGTCAAATCTGGGTTAGATTGGCAGGTGGGTTGGTGTGTCGTTGTGTTGGTTGGTTGGTGTGTACCTGCTGGTGTGTCGTTGTGTAGGTTTTTGTGTCGTTGTGTAGGTTTTTGTGTCGTTGTATAGGTTGGTATGTCGTTGTGTAAGTTGGCTGGTGTGTCGCATACCTGTTGATGTGTCGTTGTATATGTGTGTCGATGTGCCGTTGGGTTGGTTGGTTGGTGTGCCGTGTATTTGCTGATGTGTCGTTGTATACGTTGATGTGTCGTTGTGTTGGTTGGTTGGTGTGCCGTGTATTTGCTGATGTGTCGTTGTGTTGGTTAGTTTGTGTGTCGTGTACCTGCTGGGTGTGTATATTTAGCGGCCGTGTCGTTGTAAAAGCTGTGCATATGTTGGCGTGTATCTCCAGTTGCTGTGTTAGATTTACGTACGTACAGCCTATGTTTTCCCTTGTTATCATGTATCTGTATGTCTCGCTCTCTGTACTTCATTCCCTCGATATCCCATCCTTTTAGCGTACAGCACAGTATTTGTTCTGTAGTTGTACTACTTCCGCCGATACGAGTTATTTCCCTTCCACGAGTAAACTTATAAAACTTGCTTTATTTTTTTGACACGAACATCATCTACAACACGCCCCACAACAATCTGTGTCTTTACGTAGCTGCACTAGGAACAATTCTACATGTAACAGACTCAATAGAGACGTCCATATCCTAGCCATCCGTCCACCTCATATAATCTAGCCAGTGTTTAGATTACATATTCTAGCCAGTGTTTAGATTACATATTCTAGCCAGCGTTTAGATTACATATTCTAGCCAGTGTTTAGATTACATATTCTAGCAAGCGTTTAGATTACATACTAGGCATGCTGCCCAGCTTCGCTTAGGCTTTCGAAAACATTGAGAATGTGAATGCTTAATTAATTCGCCCGAGGTTCGGTCTACGACCTCAAGAGTTATGAAGAGGTTCCTCCGTGGACATTTTTTTTCGATTTATAGCTCATATAAGGTACCGGTCAGTCGAGGTCAGTTTTGACCCCCTCATCGTAGACTTTTCGGCCAACCGGCCCCCGTGCTCTGTCGCCCCAAGGCAAGATCCTGCCAAATTTGAAGCGCCTGCGGCGCCGGGAAGTGCCTTATCGGACACCCGACAATCTAGATCTAGATCTAGAATCCTAATTGAATTTTTTTTTTTAAGTTTAGTCCGAGCATAATAAAAAAAATACATTAACCAAGTTGACTTGGTGGGTCTCGAACCCGCACCACCTGCGTGGTTTATAGTACACTAACATCTCCGCTATTTAGGCACCTTATAAAATACAGAGAATGAAAGACGTATTTTAAAATCTTAACTTACGCGAATATGCCTATTCTTTCAAATTAATTTTTTTATCCCAAATTAGCCAGTTCCAAACAAAGATTTTGTATAAATAAATGTTATGAGTTTAGGCCGGAAAAATTGTATTGTATACATTTCATAGTGTACGTAGATCTAAATCAAATTTGAATGAAATAGTTCATTTCTTTTTTATTTTAAACACGGCAGATGACGTCATTAGTAAGCAATAGTGTCGTCACAGTTTTATGCGTTCTTTTTCACATATATTAATGCTTTTCCGGTTGCATAAATAATACTGTTTCTCTACATTCGAATACGCCTTAAATTTTTATTTTTCTTCTTTAAATAAAATTGTGGTTATACATTTAAAACATCTAACATATTATTTTCAACAAAAGTCCGTAAAAAATTCTCGATATATCGCTGCCGATTCTGACGTGATGTCCGGCGAAAATTTTTTGCGGACAGAGAAAGAGAGAGAGAGAGAGAGAGATGTGCGCACATTGGGCTTTTATAAATTAGGATTCTAGCCAGTGTTTAGATTACATATTCTAGCCAGTGTTTAGATTACATATTCTAGCCAGTGCTTAGATTACATATTCTAGCCAGTGTTTAGATTACATATTCTAGCCAGTGTTTAGATTACATATTCAAGCCAGCGTTTAGATTACATATTCTAGCCAGTGTTTAGATTACATATTCTAGCCAATGTTTAGATTACATATTCTAGCCAGTGTTTAGATTACATATTCTAGCCAATGTTTAGATTACATATTCTAGCCAGTGTTTAGATTACATATTCTAGCCAATGTTTAGATTAGATATTCTAGCCAGTGTTTGGATTACATATTCTAGCCAATGTTTAGATAACATATTCTAGCAAGCGTTTAGATTACATAATCTAGCCAGCGCTTAGCTAACGTATTCTAGCCAGCGATCCATATCGCATGTACCATCTAATATTTCAAACCTCTGAGACTAGACGATACTCCATAACCCATTTAGCATCAAGCTCCACCACCCCCCCCCCCCCTGAATTTTCACCAAGTACCGGCTGTTAAATAATTATTTACGTACATCTCCCCCCCCCCACCCTGCCCACCCCTCCCTCTTGATGAGCCCTGATTAAGCGTACCTATTGACCTCTTACAAAATGAGCGCCCCGCCCCCTGGGTCACGCATGGCTGACATTTGATTTCAAAATTTGATTCCCACGCCAGGAACAGAGCATTGGTTTGATGGATGTTTGGGTTAGCTGTTTGTTTGGATTAGCTGTTTGTGTTAGCTGTTTGTTTGTGTTAGCTGTATGGGTTAGCTGTTTGTGTTAGCTGTTTTTTTTTGGGTTATCTGTTTGCTTGGGTTATCGGTTTGGGAAAGCTGTTTCTAAGCTAGCAGAAACTTACCGATGAACATGGCTAACATGGTCTTTATGCCGCATACTTTGTCATCGATGTGCTTGGTATATTAGCGAGAAACACAATCATTGAATCATTTCCAATCCAGCAACAATCATCGAACAGTTGGCTTTAAAAGCCAGCAACAATCATTGAACAGTTCGCTTTAAAAGCCAGCAACAATCATCGAACAGTTGGCTTTAAAAGCCAGCAACAATCATCGAAATGTTGCCTTTACAAGCCAGCAACATAATCATTGGCTGTCAAGCTCTGTAATCAGAGAGAAAAAAATTGATTACTTACAATAACATCAAGCATATTTTTTCATAACACTAATTAGCCCGCTGCCAGCTCTCGACTCGCCTTTGCCCGCCCCCCCCCCCCCCCCTACCCCCACCCCCGTCCTCCACCCCACCCCCTCACCACTTGAGAGCACGTTTACCCTAGATTCTTCACATCTAATAAAAAATATCAGACATTGCTAGACGATGAAAGATTGTACACCGGCTTACTTGAACGCTTTAGAAATATATATATATATATATATATATATATATATATATATATATATATATATATATATATATAAATATATATATATATATATATATATATATATATATATATATATATATATATATATATATATATATATATATATATATATATATAATTTCTTTAGCCAATTTTTTTAGAGGGAACGTTTTAAAAACATAAACATACATTCCGCACGTTTTATAAAAAATGTGATTAACATGAATTAAACGAGATTCCGACACTACAAATAGCTTTACTTAAAAAAAAAATGTCTTGAGTTTATGGATATGTGTGCTGAGTGTCTTATCTTTATACCAGGAAAACGTTTCGTCAAATTCTGTGTAAGGTTTGAAAACGCGGTGTCCAGATTTATCGTCTAATTCTGTTTAAAAGGTTTGATTACGGGGTGTCCAGATTTATCGTCTAATTCTGTTAAAGGTTTGAAAACGCGGTGTCCAGATTTATCGTCTAATTCTGTTTAAAAGGTTTGATTACGCGGTGTCCAGATTTATCGTCTAATTCTGTTAAAGGTTTGAAAACGCGGTGTCCAGATTTATCGTCAAATTCTGTGTAAAGTTTGAAAACGTGGTGTCCAGATTTATCGTCTAATTCTGTTAAAGGTTCGATTACGGGGTGTCCAGATTTCTCGCCCAATACCAGTGTCAATAAGGTTCATCAAAACAACTGACAAAATCAAATCAGTTGCAAAAAAAAAAAAATTTAGACTCGCATTAAAAAAACTCAAATAGAATTAAAAAAAATTATTTACCTGTGTATTAGTATAATAGAATAGAAAATAAAATGAGATAAAACAATCTGCTAAATTAGAAATATCTCTATCGATGAAAATAACAATGAAAACTAACACTATTAAAAAAATTCGCTGAATATCTAAATACGTATCTCAAAACAAATGGATAAAATGAAAATTAACAGCTTAATAAAAATTTATTTATAGGAATAAAAATCAGCTCATGTTGTAATTATTAATAAATGTAATTTTATTTATAAGACAATTATTCACAGCGGGACGTATAAATCTAAGTCGTCAGTAATAAACTCTAAACAGAATTTTTTTTTTACAATCCTTTGAGAAACCCTGAGCGAGATGGATGTTTTATTTATCTAGATTTGTTCTTTGAAGTAATTTCTGTTTAATAAAAAAAAAAAAAAAAAAAAAAACCTCATCGCTAATCTAAAGCAGACGAACTTGAGGCCAACAACTCTCAAAAGTCGTCGGCTGTGATCCCATCAGGTGCCGATAACTCCCGCCAGCCATTGTTGTGATTGGACCACGGCTGGGAAAGGTCAGGGGTCAAACCTACGCTGAGGCGGGGCTCGGGATCTTTACATTTCCGGCCCTCGGTCTGCGGCTCATAGTCGTTGGTAAGCAAGACATGGGCCAACTTAACGGTTTCAAGATGGCGGCATGCTGACGGTACGGATTAACATACCGTTCATTGACCTCCGTCTAGCTTACATTAAATTAATCAAATTAAAAACTCATGTTTAGAAAAAAATTTTTTCGTTACGAATGTACTATTCTGGGTCTAGCGTTAAACGCAAAGATATCTTAATGTTTGGTACAACTAGGTCTATAGCGACCTTACAATTTATTTATATTAATTTTAATCATACATCAAGGTTAGGCGCCCAGTACATCGTTACATATTTCTTTAAATACATTGTTACATTATCCTTTTAATACGCTGTAATAACATTATTTAAATACATCATTACATGTTCTTTAAATACATTATTACATTTTTAAAAATACATCATTATATTTCTTTAAATACATCATTACATCATTCTTTAAATACATCATTACATCATTCTTTAAATACATAATTACATTATTCTTTAAATACATCATTATTCTTTTATTCTTTCAATACATCGGCACATTATCGTTACATTCTTCTTTAAATACATGGTTACATTATATCTTATCAAATATGAAGCGACTACCATATCACAACGTAAATTCAACAAACCACATTTCAAGCCTAGGAAAAAAAAAGAATTGATATCAACCTTATCAAATGTAAGGAAATAACATATTATTTTACCTATGTTCAAAATACAATCTCCAGTTTAATCGACCCCCCCCCCACCCCCACCCTTTCATCTGGACCCCCACCGACATACTCCACTGATAACGTACAAGAGCGGATGCGATATCAGCCATCCGTGCGTCCAGTGGTACGGACCAAATGACCTCTTCCTGGGTACCTGTGTCCACGGCAGACCCCTGCCTCCACCTTCCGTCCATCCCCGCTCAGAAAATTAGCTTAGTCATTAGGGTTGCTCACGTGACTGGTCAAGCCCCCCACCCCCCTATGGTCAGCAGACATGACCACCGGGGACCACCTGTAGCGAGATGCCAATCAACGACCTGGTCAGCTCGTCACTGTCCGTTAATTTTTCTCTTCTCAAAGAATGTCAGGTATTTGTATTCAAATCTGTGTATGTCGTCTCCCCCCCCCCCCGGGTCTCTCTGTTAGTGTTTGTCGTCCCCCCCCCCCCCCCACCATAGCCTGTGGTGTACGGTGAAGTAGTATGCAGGTGGGGGAGGGGGCAAGGGGGGGGGGGGAGATAACCGTTGGATCTATCAGATTTGAGATCTATTTCATCAATTGTCCGCTGGCATAAACTAAGTGTCAATCGATGGGGGGAGGCTGATGGCATGTCGAGTTACTCAACTGAAGAAATCGACGGGGGAAATTTTCTTTTCAATGGTCGGGCTGTCATGGGGGTGGGGCGGGGTGTGTGGATGCGGTTCGGTGAATGTGGCACGCCTCGTAGTAAAATCGAAAGTTTGTATTGGCATTGATGTTTGTTAAACGTTTATCCACCAACATGTTTATCCGGATAGCGAGTTATCCACAAAACCACATGTTCATCTATATGTCTACAACACTTGATATCGAGTTATGCATACAACCACATGTTTATCCGGATAGCCACAACATACATTTATCCAGTTATCTACAAAATCAATTGTCTATCTTGTTAGTCACAACACAAATTTATCCAGTCATCCACAAAACCACATGATAGACACAACTAGTTTATCCTATTAGCCACAAACCACATCTATAACTATACAGCCACAACACCCTTGTATCCAGTTAGCCACCAAACCACATGCTTATTTTGATAGCACAACACACTTTTATCCATATATCCACAAAACCACATGTTTAACTATCAAGCCACAACACACTTATATCCATTTATCAACAAACATGTTTATCCCCAGCCCCCCTAACGTATACCAACGTCGTTTTATTTTTATTATCTTCCTTATACATCTTCCACATGCCGTTTGTGGAGCTATACATGCCTGAACGTCTTTATACAGTGTCGCAGTATCTATAAAGTTATGTAAACACGACGTGAAATACCCAGCACACAACTTTACCACCGTATGTTAAACATATTCGATGCAAGGGACGGTAACTCTAATCCCCAAGTCTGCTCAAAACGACGCGCGCTCAGGGCCTGCAACTCCCATTCCCCCCGTCTGCTAGAAGCAAGTATTGCGCCTATTATCGAAATGAAATGTAATTAAGTTGTCTAAAGCTTTTTTGCAGACGTTCGACCCTGTCACGACGGTTGTACGACTCCGCGTACCGCCAACCGGAAGTGAACTTCGGCGGGGGTATTTTGTTGCTGCTGTCGCCGTCGTTGTTACAACGTTTGCTTTTTTTGCCGTGGAGACTAGGAAATAAAAGGAGAGCGGACAAGAGAAGCAATCTGAAATGAAAATATCTGTGTTTATGGTGTTTTGTAGGGGTGGTTTGGGTGGGCTGATGGATTAGGTGTCGCATCTACATGTGAAAAGGTTTTTTTCTAGTGCAACTGTTCGGTTGTTGATAGTGTTGTTTTGTGCTTGTTATGTGGTACCTGTGTAGTATGGGGAAAATACGGGCACAATGCCTTCGTATAACATGAATTGATCTAAACTTTGGATTCAGATATTTATTTTCGTTTGAACGTATTAAAATCCGAGATCGATCTTTGAAAATGGTAAAATCGAGAAGAAAAAAATTATTATTTAAAATACAAAATATTTTTATCCCCCCCCCCCCCCCCCCCCCCCCGATTTGACATGTTATTTTGTAGAGTTTTTCTGGGTTTTTTTTTATGTTAACCTCATTGGGAGAGACATATTGTCCAGTTCTAACCTTCAGCCGACTCTACTTCCCCTAACGTCCATCCCTGGACGACCTTGAGACTTTTGACCCTTCAGAGCCGGGTGAACTACGGACCCCCGACATATCACTGGAGCGGTTAAACTTTTTTTTTAAACTGGGAACATCCAAGGGACCCCTCTGCGTCACGGGATGAAATATTCATGACGTCATGAAACATTCCATATACACGTCCCCCGCTCAACTTTAGCTCATTAGCTCAACTCCGGCTCCCGACTCTCAATTGACCTTTACCCTATCTCCGACCCCTCCCCCTCCTTCCCAAAAAGTAATCGCTGTAAAAATATTTTTGCTTTATAGATTAACCAAATTACGTTTTCCCCCTCCACGTCCCATATTCAAATTTGCATCTGGTGATATAATTTGTTTCACAAGCTTCTTCCCGACTGTTTATGTTGTATATCCGATATACGCCCATCTGGGCACATCAAATTCATATCGTCGAATAATTTTTCCTTAAAAAAAAAAATTTATGCTGAAATCATAAAACGTGTAGCATTTTTTTTTAATTCCTTGGTGGAAATTGATATTGAAAGGTGGATGGGGGGAGGGGGATGGGGTGGGGGGGGTGATCAATACAGCCCGATGCCTCAGGAACCCATGGACGGGAGATTTGATATTCTCTGACAGATGCGGAATGAGGTGTCTCCGCCATGTTTGTTGGGGCACTTCCGGTAGGGGGGAGGGGAGGTGCGTAATTGGTTGTGATTCATTTCATTGGCTGGCTACTTACATGGTGTCAATCTGACAACGATTGAGGGGAGGGAGGGGGGGTAAGGGGGTGGAGTGGTGGATGTTTGATTGGATATTCGGTGGATGCATAATTGAGTAGGTGGTGGATGCATGATGGTGTGGAGTGGTGGATGCAAGATTTGATGGTGTATGGGATGAAGGATGGTGGTTACACGATTAGGTCAAGTAGTGGATGGTACGCATGGATGGTGCCGTGGATACAGCCTTGGATGCAATGGTGACCCCTGGGTTGGTACACGAGAAAAATAGTGTAACGGTGTATGTAACGATATCACTATGTATCTAAATGTGAGTGTAATTTTAGCAACATTAATCTTAGCAAAATTCCCTTTCGAACCTGACGGTCCTAGGGGCAAGTAGATTTCGCCTGTTTCTGTGACCTCGGCATATAAGATCAGCACTATGACCCAACCGCCTTTACTACATTAGGTTAAGGTACCCATCAGAGCTGGGTGGACTGAGGGACGTTCTACGGACTTGAACCCGGATTCAAACTCGAGACTTTCGAGTTAGCAGTCGTATACTCTACCATTCGACCACACCGCTCACGTCTATTTTAAGTCTATGTACGTGTAATCTTGACAATATTACCAGAATAATTCCGCCTTTATTCTACTTAATGCGAAATGGAATAACCTAGTCGGACATTTATCGGACATTCGTCCCCCGCCGCGTGGTCCCCGGACACTAATGTATAATGAGACCCAGACACCCCTATCACGTGACGCCAGATTGTCCTGTAAATCATACATGACATAACACATACAGCATATTGCGTGGCGCCCGCATAATTTACGGCCCGAATTAGCATACACTTTCTGAGAAGGGATAAATATCCCTGTGACTTCTCGTCTTGGTAGTGTAACCTACGCTTGAACGACGGACTCATACCAGCTATTGCTAGACACTTTAGTCCCCCTTCACTAGCTGTCTAATTCACCAATTATTTATTGCCGTTCTCTCATTATACATTCACACCGTCCGCATCGCGCATTCGTTTGCATACCGCGCGGCGCTTTTTTTGAGTAACGCGACTTTTGGCACGCGTAACATTCTTTAGGCCCTCCGCATTAAAAGCTCGACTTGTGGGCTAGTTGCAGTATTAGCTGTGGGTATTCCCGTTTTACTTGTGTAAACTGTAGCCTACTACTGTACTATGCATGGCCACGGCAAAGGTAGTTTATTTTTAAAATTTAAAAATGCATTCATCGGCGTATCTATGATGTGGAAAGGATATATATATATATATATATATATATATATATATATATATATATATATATATATATATATATATATATATATATATATATATATATATATATATATATATATATATATATATATATATATATATATATATATATATATATATATATATATATATATATATATATATATATATATATATATATATATTTGGCAATTATTACGACCATTGAATCGGTATAAATTATTATTAGTATTTTAAAAACATTTTGAATAAATTTCATCTACCCAATTTTTTTTATTATTTTTTTTGGTGATGTTCAGTTTGTTACGTGAGTATAGTCTTGCCGCAAGGACCGTCATGATTAGCGTGGTAAGCTAACAATATAAACGAATTTTCGTTTTTTGCTCGTTCAATCTTGTGACGGGACGAGTGTGTGTGTGTGGAGAGGTGGTGATTGGAGAGGGGGGGGGTGGTACAACGAGTAAAATAATCCGGTGACAAAAAATGTCGCGTCGTTTGTCGATGTCAGATGATGCAGCTAATTGAAAAATGTAGTGCGAGGAGGGAGGGGGGGGGGGGTTGTGGGGGTTAGGTGTGGCATAAAAAACGGAACTTGAATAACATTTTGTTGATTAGCTTGTGTGTGTGTGAATATATGTGTGTGTGTGTGCGCGTGTGTGTCATCGTCGGAGTTAGTTTTTTTCCACTTTAGTTTTGTAGAAGGCTAAACATGTCCATGTGGAGAGAGACGTCACAATGGCTGTCAGATGATGCTCACGTGAGTTGACGGCCGACGACACAAAAAAAATAATATTTGTTGCCGCGTTGTAAAAAGGTTTGTAAGGGGCGTGTAATCGAATTATTTTCTCTTAGTTCTGGGCCCAACGTCAAAATGGCTGCTGCCGTTGAGCGATGTTTAAAATATCCCTATAGACAGTTTTGAAGGATGGGGAAATGGGAGAGGGGGGGGGGAGTATAAAAAAGTCTGCATTATTGAAAGATTGTTTTTGACCTAAAAAAAAATACAGGGGGCATGAAACATCTAAATGAAATTGTCAAGTCTAGAAATGTTGTTACCTCCCTTCACACTCACGTCCGATGCTCTCCCCTTAGATGATCAAATTTCGTTTCATGATTTCGAAGTTTTCTTTCTGGAGCTTATAGATCTTGATGCGTCTTTGAATTATAAAAAAAAATGAATTTAGAGAGCAAACGAAATGTAATTGGAAGAAATACATTTGAGAGGTTTTTTTTTAAACATGTAAACAAATGGGATAAAATTGTTATTTTTTTTTTTTACCTTAAACATTTATTTGTTGATTTTCGTGAAAACATTGCGCCTCTGGTTTCCTTACACATAAAACAAAAAGATAATTTTTAAATAGACATTTTTTTCGTTTTCATCTGTAGATCTGTCTTGTACCGAGTATGACGTCAGTAGCGCAAACTCCCCCCCCCCCCCCCCCCTCCCCACCTTATCTTCCTTTATTCTCGCGTAAAATGAAACTTGTGTAAGAAAGTAAGCATAGATGTAAGTGCAAATGCATGTCTCTACCACTGATACACTGAGATTGGGAACCTAGAAGAGATACGGGTGCTTTTAGGATTGATACTGAACAAATGTTGCACACCAGCCATAGCACACGTTGGTGCGCATAGAACAAAAAAATCCAGTTTCTCGTCTAGGCTTGTTACAATTTATTTTGGAATATCGACAATAGTTCAGCGTGCGAGTCGCGTTTCTGTATGTATTATGTATTTGCAGACCTATATCAGAGCTTAGGGTTTTATAGTTCTGGATAATATCACAAAAGGGGACGGCGTGGTCAAATTGTAGAGCGTTTGGCTGTTTGTCCGAAGGTCTCGAGTTCGTATCTCGGTTCGGACTTGTGAGTCCCTGAGTCCACTCAGCTCAGATGGGTACCTGACTTACGTAAGGGTAACAAAGGTGGCTGGGCATAGTGCTGACCACATTGTCCCCTTGCATGTCGAGGTCATTGAAACAGATGAACTCTACTTCATCTACCCCCTAGTGTCTTGGGCACGCACGAGAAAAAAAGATGATGATGATATCACAAAGCTGTAAATTTTCACTGAATTGTGGTATGAATTAAGTTGAAATTTGTTGAGTCACTGTATCCTACATACCGATTTAGTTTACGGCAAAGCCCTAAAAAATCGTTTAACCAATGACGCTTACTTTTTCTGTGCAGTTTTATCATATACCTGCAAATCACCGTACCGTGTCGCACACCTGCCCCTCCCCCCACCCCCACGCACCAACTATTCCAGCCACATCACCTGCTCTTTGTCCACTCTTGTCAATCAAAACCTGGGTCAGGATGACCTCCTAAACATTTTCTTTGTAGTTGTTTTTTTTTTGTTCCGTTAGAAGAGATGCTGGACACTTGAGGTCTTATCATGCAGTCAAATCGCACGTTGTTTTTGTTATTATTGATCGGGAAAAGGTGGTGTCTGTTTGTGTGTGTGTGTGGGGGGGGGGGGGGGGGGTGGGGGTGAGTAGACCTGCAGAAAAGTTACAAATGTGAAAATTTTCTTATGCATTTCTGGTACTTTAAGTGTTTAAGTGCAGATTTTACATTTAAAATTTGGATTTATCTATTTGTCTGTCTGTCTGTCTGTCTGTCTGTCTGTCTGTCTATCGACCTACCTACCTACCTACATACCTACCTGCCTACTTACATATAGGCCTATACATACATATTATATATACATGTGTGTGAATGTATGTACGTAGGCCTACGTATTTGTGTTTGAACGGTGTAGTTCTGTCCGTTCTAATGTTCCCTGATGTTTATAACTGATGTTTTACAAACACAATCTGCCACTATTTCTGTGCATGAGCATATGAAGCTGTTTATTTGTCTTAACATACCTAGTGCAAGTGCAATTATTAATTTTTATTTTAAAAAGAAAGTCTCGTCTGTTGACAAAGGAAAAATGACCCGATGCCGGTTATTATGAACCACCCACCGCATCCATTATTCATCCCCTTAGCCGGACCGTTAGCCGGACCAGCCTTGACCCAACCGGACCAACGACAGGTGCGCTAGCTCATCCAGGAATGTCACGCTGGACTTCCGTTTTCCCTGCGATGAGTTATTAATAACCTCGGACTCTCTAATCGGATTGGTGGGAAAAATATGGCCGTGAGCCAGGGGCCGCAACTAATCATCCCTGAACCGAGACAATTTTTAAAATAATTGTCTTCCCTTGTTCTGTTGTGTGTGTTGTCTTGCTTGGTTCCCTTGTGTGTGTTTAAGAATAAAACCCAAGGGGGACAGCCGGGTTTTCGCATATTTTAATGGCTTTAGAAGTGAATTATTTTTAAACACGGAAAGCTAAAAATAAACAAGGAATTATTTTCTCGAGTAAACGTTTAAAAAAAATATTGAGTTATGGTACAAAAAGGGGTTAAAATTCGTGGTGTTTATAAATTTAATCGTTACGGGCAGTTTAACCTCGAGACGTTTTTTTTTTATTTTCTTTCTCCAAAGCAAATGAGCTTCCTCTGTATAGAAATAACAGACACCCTTAATCAATCATTTACACAGTTTCTTCCCTTTATTTCCA